>NC_134037.1:226877556-227134633 GCF_965140245.1 Athene noctua | reverse complement strand
GAAGTTAATCACTACATTCTCCTCTAGAAAAAAAGCCTGAGAAGTGGTGGCCTCTGCTATGTGTTTGAAAACAGAAACAAATCTACATGCTGGAGAAAGGAAAAGATTAAAGGTGAACAAGTGCAAAAAACCAAGGCTGTCTTCCAGAAAAAGCAAGGGGAGTCCAGATAAAGACCTTTTGTTACCCTCTGCTGTGGCTGTAAGCTGTCTTTCACATCATTACTTGAAGGTAATAATTTAGAGTCATAGATTAAAGTAAAAATCTTACATCAAAATCCATCAGGTTTACTGAGAAACAAATTGGAAAGCAGAGCTCCTAAGCGGTGAGTTCACTTAAAACAGACTGCAGTAATCTGTACTACCTGCAGGTTCAGACTAGCCTCATGTTTTGAGGCAAAACAAATTCTGTTTGAAAAGGCCTAGATATTCTTCTTTTCAGGAGAAAAACGTGTTCTTGTCTATTCCACCATTTAGGTGTGAAGAAGTAGCTCCAGATATAACAACCAATTACACATCTGCATTAGTGTTGTTAAACATGATGTTCACAAGAGGATGCTTAATGATTATTCCAGATTTTCAAGATACTTATTGCAAAAAGGTGGAAGATTATGGTCCAGTACAGACAGTTTCTCTGCTAATTTTTCTGTGGCTAATGTGAACATTTAATCCTCATGGCTGCATGGTGAAGTGTCTGTAATTAGCACTCAGTGGGGAAATTGTTTAACTCTTTGCATTAGATATTTTAATACATTCTTTGCAGCCACTGTTTCATCTATCTCACAGTGTAAAAAATTGCTAATATTACTATAATGATTTGTGTGTAAGCAAAGCAAAACCGTTTTTTTTTTTTTTTTCTTGCTGGTACTAGTTACTACATTATGTAAGGCTTCAGGTTTCTTTAAAAAAAAGTAATTGATTATGTGTCACCAGCACAAGGGAAAGTTATGTAAGGCTTAGGAAATGTTGTTCTTTTCTCTTTAATTGTATGTTACATACATAATTGTACGTAGCCCCTAGAGGGCTAATAGGACCCATTGTGGGAGGCAGGTGAAAGAGCATTTTTACAATTGTGTAAAACTTATTATGGGATATTTTAAGGGAATTGTGGCAATGTGTGAGATTTACACATGGACTGGGGAGGAACGGTGTGGGAAAATAAAATAAGAGGTTAAAGGACCTAGTTGAGTGTCATCAGATTTCTGATCAGTGCACTTGTCTGACTGGTTCTTGTGCTTAATTACCACAGTTTTCCATACCTTATTAAGTCTTATTTTTACTGTCTGTGTGGGTGAGTTCTTCATCCTCTGTGTGTGTGTGTGAACATTAATGGATTTAAAACTGGACTAGCTAGTGAGTAGGAGATGAGGTCTTATTACCAGCAACTGGAGTGAGACCACGAACCTCCAGGGTCTCACAGTTTTGTGTTCCCACAGCTGGGGAGACCAGAGAAGCAGGGAGCAGCTACTGGATAAACTGAGTATCTAGGCCAGCGGCTAGAGAGATCAGTACTGCACATGTATATACATGTACATATTTATAACTGTGTGTATGGACACTTAAATGGTGTTGCATTCTTGACAGACTTCAATCTTGATCAGCTGGAGGGGAGGAACAGAGATCAGGCTGCCTGTTTGTGAGAGTGCTGTGTGTTTGCTCTCTGCATCGATCTGTGATGTGTGTGAATACAGATATATCTGTATATGTACACTGTATAATGTGCATGTGTGCTTACTGGGAGTGAATGCTGAACCTCCCTACTGGATGGAGATGGGGTCACAGCGGTGCAGCAACCTTGCATCTATCAGGCTATGGGATTTGGCAGCTTCTAAGAGAGAACTCCAGTCTGAGCAAGCGAGGGTCTTTTTTTTTTTTTTTTAAAAAAAAAAAGATCCTTACGTGCAAATATATTTTTGGAGATGGATTTACTACTGTCAGGTTTGTTTAAACCTCCTACTTGTAGAGGGTGGTTCATACATATATTCCCTAACATTGCTCTGTAATCCTTAGAGACTTTCTTTTCTCAAGATTGTGTCACAAACTATTTTCATAGAATACGGAGGCTTCAAAATGAGCTCATAAGCAGAAGAATCACAACTCATAAAACATAAAGAATAGGGAAACTTACTTTTTTAAACTGGCTTTTTTGAACAACAGAACAAGCAAAACTTCTGCTTTTTTATGTATGATATCATAGCAATTATCATCTTGCTATTACAAATTTGTGTGGCAGTTGGGTAAACGGTTAGCTGAGGTTTATTTATGGGGTGTGGGGATGGGGTGGGAGACTGATCCAAGGAATGATGAAGACAGTGACTCTTCCTGGCTTCATAGGCGGATTGATCTGACCCTTGTAGAGAGGTAAAAGAAACTTGCTGTGTTCATGATATAGAGGATTCTATTAGTTGTGTATTTTTATTTAGTGTGGTGATGTAGAAATTCTTTGCAGGTGCTGTGAATTCATGTGATTTTAAAGCATTTCTAAATCTTATCTGCAATGATTCTATACATGATATCTGCTCTATGTAGTGGTTGTCAGATGATGTAACCAACTGATCTAGTTTATTAAGGAAAAAAAAAAAAAAAAAAGACCAGGAAAAATAAGATGTTAAAGAAAGCTTTACCAAATGGTACAGGGCCAAATGAGAACGTTCTTAGTATGGCCTGGAGGTCCTGATCCTGTTCTCTTTTCAGCGCTGCCCTGCCCAGGCCTTTCAAATGTCCTGCCTTGGTCTCCTTCAGAATTCCATTGTTATGTACCATGGTTCTTCCTTTTGGCTGATTCCTTTGGGGCATCCAGGGGAACATGCCTTTTCCCTTTTGCACAATCACAGCTCTGGAGACAACATGTTTTCCTAATGAAATCTCTCTGTGTAGGAATAATTACCTAGCATGAGAAGACAAAGCCATCATTTCTCACTTTCTCATCCCTGCAACACGCTGGTTCCAACCAATTCATAGGACAGAAGTATTTATAATGGTTCATGTGAAACAACTGTGCAGCAGTTCAGTGTTTGTTCCACTCGTGCCATGTGCTGGGCTGACACAGCGCACCTCTTGCTGAAAGTTGGTTAGCCTGGCAAGCGTGTCACCACACTCTGGGCTTCACATGAAGTCTGTGTGCTTAACCACCTCTGCTGAGATACTTTCCTCTTCCCTCAGCCTTGCATTTTGCTAGTCATAGCTTCCTTCCAAACAGAATCAGTCATAGAAGACCAGGTTGAAAGGGACCTCAAGCATCATCTGGTCCAAACTTTCTTGGCAAAAGCAAGGTCTAGACAAGATGGCCCAGCACCCTATCCAGCTGAATCTTAAAAGTGTCCAATGCTGGGTATCCACCACTTTCCTGGGGAGATTATTCCAATGTCTGATCATAATAAAGTTACCAAACAGGCAGTCGTGGTCTTATCTCATTAAGCTCTCAGTTTCTCTGCTTCCAGCCTCACCAGATTTTTTTTTTTTTTTTTTTTTTTTTTCAGCAATCTGTTCTTTTACCTCCACTGCCCTCGCTAGGTTTCTTAGTTTTGCAATCAGATCAGATGGTTTTCTTGTCCATTATGCTTTCCTGCATGTAGGGGAAACTGGGTGCCACTGATACTAGAAGTGGGTCAGGTTCTTTGTTCTTAATTTTGCTTTTTTGCCCAGCAAATGCCATAAACCATCCTGGAAGGAACTGTCATGGTCTCCAGCAGCCTCTGAGAGGAAAGAGTTAATAATTACATGTAGATGGAAAATGGAAAGTCTATTTGAGCATAGAAACTGTAAGAAAGTTTTCTCATCACTTACAGAGTGTTTCATGGTTTTAAACATGAAGATTTAAATCACAGCGCATACAAAATTTTGGCCTGAATTGTTCAATTTAATGAAGATATAAAAAACAACCCCCCACATTTTTATAATAGAAAGTGTTGCAAACCTGAGTCTTTTGCACTGTTACAGTCTTGCAAGAACTGTAATTCCATGTCTGTTTAAAACTCGGTTGGGTTCAAAATTCTTTAACTAATGAGGTGAATTCTCCAAAGGGCAAGTACCTTTATTCAGTTAAACTGGCAAGGGAAGCCAGGTTGTAACAAACAAAAAGAAACCAATCCACTGACAGTTACCACAAAGGACATCTGTCTTTGAATGGGAGAAAAAGTTGCTAATTTGAGACACAAAGTTACAGTGATCATTTAGGTAATTATATTCAATTATGGTTAATATAAGTAATTATAATTATTTAGTTATGACATAATTCAGCACAGTTAGACTCAGTCATGAGGCATGTTTGGTCTTACCCTCAGGGAGGGAATACTCTCAGACATAGTGTGTCTATATCTTGTGTGAGCCACTGCATCCAAAACTGGCTCAGTCTCTAGTGCTATTCACACAGCTGGAAGCTCATGGAATGACAAGCAATGGAAATAAGAAAAGGAAACTAGTACCTTGCCTTTTAGCCTATGAGCACTTGTCCTGGGAGTACTTTTTCTAACATTATGTCTGATGAAGTTTAAAATTCCTAAGTGCTGCTCTACTTTTTATTCTTTTCTCCAAATTATTAGGCCATGGTTTAACATATTCTGATAAAAAATATCAGCATATTTTTTCTCATAATTGTTCAATGTTTTAATTTTCAATAATGTAATGATATGTCATTTTTTTCTAATTATAGCTACTGATTTCCTTATCTGGCTAAAACAGAGGATTGCTTTCTCCCTACTTCTGTGGCATGATACTTCAAACAGAATTGCATTGCCTTTTTTGTTTGCCTGTCATATTGCATAGTAATCTAATTCATTCCCAGTTAAAATCTCCAGATCTCTTTGGGATCAGTGATTTTCTGTTTCTTCTCACCCAGAAGCTAATAGTTAACTTATTTTTCCTAGATGAGTTAAATTCTAATCCTACACAAAGATTTATGCAACTGCTCATTTTTATCCTTTGTGACTGTTCCTATAGAAGTGGATAGGACTACTCAGAGTGCATAGACTGAAGCACAGAAGTAAGCCTTTGTGATTCCAGGCTTTTATTAAAATGAATCTTGATTAAAAGTAAAACTGTGTTATAATATCAACTTTTAGATCGTTTAACCCTTTCATGAACAGGTGTCTACAGTTTGTGTTAGTTAAATACGGTGTATCAATAATTTCTGAGTAAAACCAGAATGAATTGTTTAAATTAATATATATTGCTTTAGTCTAAAAATATTTTATGTCTCTCAAGGTGTTTTTATTTTCTGAAATGAGACTGTAAGGTTCAGAATTCTAACCAAAAAATCTGCTTGTTTTACTAAGGAAGTTAAAATATATTTTTTCCCGCTTCATGCATTATTCAAAGCAGCCAGATGCTTTGGGTATTCTGGTTGTCTTTGAAAGGCAACTAACATTTCCAATTTAGGGTTATAATTTAAAATGAAATATCTAGGTCTAGCATAGTTAGTGTACTTTATTGCTTTCTGTCTGATTGAACTCATAACACTGAATTATCTTTACAACTCTCCAGTTTTGATTTCTCTCATGTTCTAGACTTCTTTGTTGAGGTATATTGCCTCTGTGTTTCTAAGAACTGTCATTTCCCAGCAGCTTTGAAAAGTTTAGTCTTTTGGCCCCATTTCCTTTTTAAGTCCTTCTTGCTAAAACCTTTTGATATGCTCTGGCTCAACCACAGCTACTGGAACCAAATCAGGACTTAGTACCTGTGGCCTGTGTTACACAGCCGCTTTTACCCTTCTCTGAATCTCAGAGTTTATGTAAAACTCTGATTTGTAAAGAAGTGTGTCTGTCTGAACCCTGATTCAATCAATCATCCTTACTTTTCAAACCTCCAAAGCACATGTGTATTGTAGAATGCTTGAATAGAGAAGGATGAAAGGATGTGTTTATGTTTTATTGCACTACTGTACAAGAATGGTTAGAATAACTGAAGGTAAACAAATGAGGGAATCGGTATTTTTGGTAGTATTTTGGAATGTCTGTGCTTTGATTTCTTAAAACGTTTTATATGACCAGATGAAGAACATGACTTAACGGGGAATTGAACAAGTTAGGTAGCTAGTCCTGGATCCAGAGATTTGCATTTGTATCTTCACTCAGATTTCTGCTGATCTGTTTGCTTGATGCATAGGAAATTTTCTTTCCATGTCCTCTGTGCCTATGGAAGAAAACAAATGCTTAATTTTCTATTCTCTTCGGAGCACCTTGATCAAGCAAGACTTTTCTTTCAAAAATTCGTGTTTTCCCACCATCCTTATCTAGGTTCCCTCTACTCTAGGGAGACAGTGACAGATTTTCTGGGAAGTGAGGGAGAACACACAGTCTAGTAAGAGTATTTAAGAATATGACAAGAAACAAAATGTCCCTACTGTGTCAGAGTGAATATCTGCTATCCAACAATAGCCAAAGGAAGAGTACAGGCAGAGAGTTGGAATTTGGTATTTTCCAGAATATTTTTTCAACTTCTAGTTGTTCCCGACTGACAGATTTATGGATTGAGGGGTGTCTACATTTAACAGCCCTTGGTGAATTTTTTTTTAGATGGTGTCGTCCTGTCAGTTTTGAACCTGTCTAAATTTTTAGCATCGGCAGTCCTCAGTAGCAAGGAATTATATGCTATGAGGTCACACACAGAACATATAGGAAGGTGGTTTGATCATTCTGACATGTCCAGTTTAAACAAGCTCTCCTTTTTCTTGACAGACATCTGGGGTTCCTCTTGAGGAGGTTAGCACCTCATCTTCTGGTATAATTTTAACGCTCTATTCTACTGCTGCAATCTTTGTATAAACACACACTCTCACACATCACTTCCCCATGGACTGCTCACACAAAATTCACCATGCTTTGGTGGCCAGCAATCAATTTCAATCAGCTCTGTCTGTCCAAATCTGTTCATATCAGATTGCAAGCCTTGGTCTATCAGCTGCTGGATGAATTCTCCTGGGCAGCTGAAGGAGAAATGAGCCAGCTGCTGGCCCTGCCCTATTACAGATAAGGTTATTTCACTGTGATTTAAAGCCAGTTACTTTCTTCCCGGCATGAAACTGTCTGTGAGCAGAGAAACTGAAAGTGGAATTTGCCTTTTGTTATTTCAAAAATAAGCAATGTACAGGTATTTTAGGCCAGACTGGCTTGAATTGAGCTGCCTAGTTTTAGATATTTAAACTAGGAGCATTGCCACTGGCCTCTCCCCAGTCAACAGAGTGAGTTAATCTGCTGAAGGGAAACCTGGACCTCTTCCACTTAGGCTCCTGTTCCAAATTACTCTGTAGAAACTTCTCTTTTCTCACTGACAATAAAGGGAGTATGAGGAAACTGGACAACTAACTTGAACATTAAAGTCTGTTAGCTGAAATTAGGCATAAATAAGTGTGGGCAAGGGAGGACATGGCATATTGACCATGACAGTGAATGGGAAGCTATCAAATGCATTAATTATCTGAGCTAGGTTGCTAGTTATGGAATGTGAGTCTACTAGTACATTAATGACCAAAACTGTCTTTTAGCTTCTTCTGTAGAAACTCATGACTTCATATCTGCAGCTGTTCATCTAGTTCTGCTGTGCTGTCCAGATGGGATCTGTCTTGTCAGTGTACATTTGAAATACTTTAATCATGTGTAACTTTCTTCTCTGCTCCCAGCAAAACATGATGTGCTCTTTTTTACTGCACTTGTAGGATAAAAATTTATTTGAAAGCAGATCCCTACTTGTTGGCTGCTGTGTGGTACTTTGATATTCTAATCTCAATACTGTCTCTTTTATCCTTTTAATGTTACATTATAGTGTAATTTATAGGTGGTACAAAAAGAAGTGAGATCATAGCACAATGACAATTTAGAAATTTAAAGTTTAATTACTATCCATTCACTGTACATTCAGACTACTGAAAGAGCAGTACACTGGATTGATTGTTGTCTATTAATCTGTGTAGGAGAAAAAGTTTAGGCAAGTACAGTTGAGCCTTGTTCCAACTTCCAACATCATGCCATAAATTAGCTGTACTGTGTGATGCTGCAGATGGTATATATGCTATATTTATTATCAAGATTTTACCCTTTAGCTTTAATTTTCTTATTGCCCTTTATAATCACTAGGTTATTGGTGGGAAAGCAAAAAATACTCAATCCCACAGACAGCCTTATTTTAATGCGATATATTTTTATTAAAATGAGATGATCGAAGGCACTGAGAAATACAATTTTGAAATGAGGTATGTACATCAAATCAAGAAGGCAATAATTCTGCGATTGCCTGGTGATGTTGGCAGAAGACATATGCAATTTATTTCTTCAGTAATTATACCTTTTCGCTAAATAGCTAAAACCATGATACTGTTCACCTGTGATTGTCCCACTGAAAAAGCTCTGCTGTCAAGAGAAATAATAGTTGAAAAACAGAAGTGTCTTGTAATTTTGTGATATATGAAATGTAGTAGATGAAAAATATGACTCAAAAGCTATCAGCAGTAAGCTATAAATTGTTTCAATTTCTTTATCAAGTTATGCAAACTACTATCTCTGTGATAAAAGCCCTTTGAGCTTTCTACTTATTGCTGTACTAGTGCTGTTTGGCATTTCTGGTCACTGCTATGTCAATGCAGCTGGAAAGCTGCCCAGTGGAAAAGGACCTGGGGCTATTGGTTGACAGCCAGCTGAACATGAGCCAGCAGTGTGCCCAGGTGGTCAAGAAGGCCAACACATCCTGATTTGTATGAGAAACAGCGTGGCCAACAGGACTAGGGAACTGATCGTCCCCCTGTACTCAGCACCACTGAGGCCACACCTTGATTACTGTGTTCAGTTTTGGGCCCCTCTACAAGAAAGACACTGATGTGCTAGAGCATGTCCAAAGAAGGGCAATGAAACTGGTGAAGGGTCTAAAGAACAAGTCTTGTGAGGAGTGGCTGAGGTGATGGGTTGTTTAACCTGGAGAAAAGGAGGCTCAGGGGAGACATTATTGCTCTCTACAACTACCTGAAAGGAGGTTGTAGCAAGGTGGGTGTCAGTCTCTTCTCCCATGTAACACGTGATAGAACAGGAGGAAATGGCCTCCAGTTGCACCAGGGGAGGTTTAGATTGGATAATAGGAAACATTTGTTCACTGTAGTGGTTGCCAAGCATTGGAACAGGCTGCCCAGGAAAGTGGTTGAGTCACCATCCCTGGAGGTATTTAAAAGGCGTGTAGATGTGGTGCTTAAGGACATGATTTAGTGATGGACTTGACAGCATTAGGTTAATGGTTTGTTTGACTTGGTGATATTAAGGGTCTTTTCCAACCCAAATGATTCTATAAATGTATGAACCATAGAATGGTTTGGGTTGGAAGGGACCATTAAAGGTCATCTAGTCCATCTCCCCTCAGTGAGCTAGATTTTCAGCTAGATCAGATTGCCCCGAGTCCCATCCAACCTGACCTTGAATGTTTCCCAGGCATGGGGTATCTACCACCTCTCTGGGCAATCTGTTCCAGTGTTTCACCACTCTCATCATAAAAAAACCCAACCTTCCTTATATCTAGTCCGAATCTACTCTCTTTTAGTCTAGAACCATTACCTCATCCTGTTGCTACAGGCCCTGCTAAAAGGTCTGTCCCCATCTTATAAGCCCCTTTAAATATTGAAAGGCTGCAGTAAGGTCTCCCCAGAGCTTTCTTTTCTTCCGGTTGAACAACTGCAGCTCTCTCAGCCTGTACTCATAGGAGAGGTGTTCCCCACCTCTGACCATTTTTCAGGACCTCTTCTAGACCCGCTCCAACAGGTCAATGTC
Organism: Athene noctua; assembly: GCF_965140245.1. NCBI lineage: Eukaryota > Metazoa > Chordata > Aves > Strigiformes > Strigidae > Athene > Athene noctua. Next base: position 227,124,896 of record NC_134037.1, on the reverse strand, counting down.
TTTCTTGTACAGAGGACTCCAGAGCTGGATTCAGTACTCCCAGTGGAGTCTCACCAGGGCAGAGTGAATCAGTCAGGTCAGTCAGCAAATATTTAATACTGCTTTGGATCTTCCAAGGCTGAGGAAACATGGTAGTGTTCTCCAATACTGTCAGTGCTAATTAACAAATCAATTTATTCAAGCATAACTGCATTGATACTCTGGACATTTCAACTGCTCCCTCATCACTAATCAAGTGCTACCAACATATTCAGAAAATAGCTTAAGATTTGTCACCCCACCCCTATACATACAGGCTGTTTTTATAGTTCATTTCATCTGGATCTGTGGTTCTGACCATTCTTAAAATCCTTGCTGAAATTGTGTAAGCAAAAGCTAACAAGACTTCATGTTCATGGAAGGTCCAAGTCTACATATCTCTGTCCTCCTTTTTCTCATGTATACAGTTGGGTGTTTGACCACTAAAGGTAGCTGAAGTTGATTCTTTGTCAGAAGCAATGTGGTAATTTGAATGATACAAATAAAATGAGATAAACTATGGACATCAGTGGAGAGATGTCAGACTGGTCTATTTCACTGCATGACTTCTAATTCTGTGATAGTTTTGCTGAACCCAGCTTGATTCTTGCAGAAATTTATAGGCAAGGTTTACACCAGTAGATGAAGAAATGCCAAAAAACATGCCCAAGCATTTGGGATCCATTAGAAGCTGTTCTAACAATTTTACAGAGTAGGTGGTGTTCTTTTCACCTGTGCCAACTCCTGTGGTCTGAAATAATTTGCGAGCTAGAATAGGCCAATGACCATTTCCAATAGCAGTTTGTATTCAACCACAGGATTTTGGAGGCCAAGGCAATTTGAAAATAAGGTTGTGGATTGTTCCATGCTAGATTGCCTTAATGCCAGAGAATTGCCATGGGCAAGTTTAATTTACATGTGTAGATATAACATCTGTGTTAAACTAGAATTTTGGGTTGTAGGATGCATCTTGTTTTGGGCACAAAAAACTCCACACTTGGTTTGTGTAAAGGTATATAGAAAGAGAGTGTCTGTTCCTTTTATAGTATCTGGTCAAGGACTTTTTTCAATGGATAAAAAATGATAAAAAGAAAAGGAGGAAGCTAGCTACTGGAGCCAGTGGGGCCTTAGCATCAGCTATTGGAGCTGGTGGGTGTCTGTAAACCTCTAGCTACTGGGACAGGAACAGTGTATGTCCCAAAAAACAGCTACGGAGGTACAGGCATGAGCGAGGGGCTCAGCCCCGGTGGCTGGATCAGGATCATGGGTCACAGCCTGTGTGCTGGGTGCCATCTGCTGTGGGCAAATGTGGGCACCTGCCTCAAACTGAGTGTGTGTGGGGTGTGGCTGTGGATTCCAAGCTGGACCAGCTGGCGAGTAGGAGGCCCTGAGTCTGGGCAGGGGTATCAGGCAGGCAGAAAGTCTGTGCTGGTATTCAGGGGCACCCGCCAGTGTGGTGTGCCTGTGGGATGAGTGTGTGAGTGTTGTGTGTGTTCAGCGAGCATCCAGTGGAACCAGCTGGTGAGTCGGGGACCTGTGGGGTTGGTAAGGGGTGCCAGGATCTGGGCAGGGGTGCCGGGCAGGCAGAGGAACCATGCTGGTGCTCAGAGGATCCACAAACATGCATGTGGCTGTGAACCTGGAGAGTGCGGTGCGTGTGCTGCACTAGTGACCTCCTGCCTCTGCTAGTCCGAGAGGAGGAGGGGACGTGGCTGTCTGTGCCTGTGTCCTATGCAAGTCCTGAGTGTGGGCGCTGCTGGGGGCAGCGTCTTGTCTGTGTGACCAGACGTATCCATGTCCATGTCCTCTGTGTGCGTCTGGGATATGTGTTCAGCTTTACTGCTGGCTGAACCTGCAAAGGCAACAGCAGAAGCCGGATCCTTCAGCCTGGGCAGAGATGCCAGGTCCTTAGACTACTGGGCTGGGCTCCAGCAGCCAGGCAGGAGGTGTTTTGGGCTGGGGTACCTAGAGGAGATGACCACTCTTAACTTCCCTTAACATTACAAGACTGGCCCTTGTGTTTGTATGGGGCTAAGCCAGACCTATTGAGTGAGGGTAGGCAGAAGCTAACTCTCTACAGACACCTGCATTTCCTTTCCTCCTCCTACTTCAGGTTTTGAGTAGGAGGCAAATTAAGATGTGGCCTTTCTCTTTCTCAACCAGGTCTCTTCTTCTGGGTTGAGCAACAACAAGTATGTGAGCCAAGGTATGGGCCAATTCTGTTCCTATCTGATCACTTGCCTGTTAGCCCTTTTGTTTTAGACAGGATCTCACAGACAACCTTCAGAAGCAGAAGGTAGAATGCTTTTGTTTTCCAACACAGATGAGTTAAAACCTGTGTGGGAATTGCTGAAGAGTCATGAGTTTAATCTCTGGGGGTGGTCAGCTGATAGTGCGAGCTGACTAGTTGGCTAGCAGCATTCCCAGAGACCATCTAAATCTGCTTTATGTGTTAGTTTGATCTACCGCTCTGCTGCATTAGCTCTACACGTAAGCAATGGTTATGTCTCAACTAAGACTACCACAAGGAATGAATCTGTCAAAACATTATCTTCCCTAAACACCATGTTTTGCATCTTTGAGTATCTAGTTGCTGCTAGAGATGCATTTCTGTTGCCTTCACGTGAAAAGATATTAAATCAGCTGGATTGTGCACACTTTAGGAAGAGGTCAGAATTGATCTGTCCAATCTGAAAGACAAACTAGAACATCAGATGTCTTAGCAAGAAATTGCAGGGAGAACTATATTTTCCTTTTTAAAGTTTTGGGTTTTTTGTAAATGTAAGTTCCATCTCCTTAAACAGCTTTATATCCAGTATCTGAGTGAGAACATGCTGCAGCTGGAAATCTGAAAAAGGTCATTTAGCTGAAACATTTGTTCATAGGCATTTGGGGATTTTTTTGTGGTGCTTAATCTACAACAAACAAGATGCCACCTTATCATAGGAAACTGCCAGAAGTGAAAGTGCATACAGTAATAAGAAACAGAGGTGTATTAAGTGAATCATGTCTTTGTCAGACAGTATATTCGTTGCTAAGACCTTTTACAGAATGCTCTACATGTCTAGCTATGGCTTTTTTTTTTTTTTTTTTTCCAGGATGATTCAAGGAATCTTATTTTTTTTAAAGCAACATCTGTAATTCCTCCATAACTTAGAAGCCCTTGGCTTTCTGTCAATGAGAAGTGATTAAACTTGAATCAAAGAATTAACTCATTGATGTGGCACACTGTGCAGCTGAACACTAAAGTATATATTAGTAGTACAGAAAAATAATCCTGTTATAATTCCCAGTGATTGGCACAATTAAAGCAACAACATTTTTGTATTTTCTCCTGTGCTGGCAGAGAATGCTGCATCAGTTGCTTCATTAGTATGCATTGTTGTTTGTTCCCTATTGTGGCTGTAGACTGTCATGGACAGCAACAGGAGGTCTAGGAAATTATACAGCTATGGATAACAGAATGATTTTTAATTAAATGTGACAAATTACAAGAAATTTGTAGTTTATTTTGATTGATTTACATTATGGCAATATCATTCTATTGATAATACAATGACATTTTAATTCAAAATTCAAAAATTTTTTGTTTAGTAATTCATATTTTTGATCTGCTTAAATATCTATTAAAGCAATTTATATATATTTAGTTCTGTCTGGATTTTCCATCGTTGGAAATTCATTCTCCTACAAATCAAAAAGCATTCAGTTTCTCTGTATTTATGACATTCCTATGGGAATATTCTTGTGAACTGCATGTTCTGTGCATGCCTGAATCTATTTATTTTGCCTCTAACATTATCCTTCATGAAATAATATTTTGATTTATTCCTGTGACATTTGTTTCGGAGAATTTGTTAACAAATATGAATATGTATCATCTAGAAAAGACGAAAAATCCACATGGCATGTAAAATATACAAAGAAAGTAACTGTTCTTAAAGGCATATTTTAGCACTTTATGCTGTCATACTGCCTCTTAAATGTTACTTTTAATCAAACATTTAAGAATTTTATCGCATGTTTCGGTGAGAGCACTAACATAATCCATGGTGAAGTTTATGTCATAAACTTCTATTCCCAGGATTTTTGTTCAGATATGTATACATACATAGGCATATAAATGCATGTATCTGTGTATCTTAGACAAAGGAAAATAATTTTAAAGGACTGTCTTACTCCTATTCAAATTCATGATGAAACATTTATTTTGTCATTATGTTTCAGTAGGAGGAGCCACAGAGCCTCAGGATGACTTCCTTGCAATCTAAAATGAACCATGTACTTTTAAGAGCTGAGGTATAAACATATCTTTGACTTTCCGCTTTCATCCCATTGATTTTCCAGATACAAATTGATTATGTAAATCAAGTATTTCAGTTTATTAGTTCATATCAGTATTTTTCTTTTAATTACTCCTTGCAACATTTAAAAGAACGTTTTAGGAAATGCCAGCAAAAACTGTCACTGTACCTTGATCATCCTTAATTTTCCATAGTCAGTGTTACTGAAACATAGTAATGCACCGCTTCCTGTGACTAATCTTTCACATGGAGATGTGTCCTACTGTGATCATGCATCTACAGTCTATGATGGATCATAACAATGTCAAGACTTCCACTACAGTTTGTTCCGTCAATTGGTATCCATCAATCTGTCAACTGAAACTTGAAACATGACTGAATTTACTCTGTGGTGTGGGTCTGTAAAACACATTAGCAATAGTTTACATTCAGTATTTGCAGCATTCTCAGTCATGACAGTGTGTGTTGTGAATGCATATTAAGAAAAATGTGTTATGCTCAGCTAATTTCTGACATACTGGTTGACATGTTCCCCACCCTCAACCACCTTCTAAAAGCTGTTGCCTTTTCTTTCTCCAATGCAGCATAAGATACAAAATGCCATGTCCTATGTTCACAAAATGTTACAGGTTTGATTTAAAGTCTCAAAAGCTATATACTATCTGTGTTGCTCAGGGGGTTTGTAATAAGAATACCAAGCCTTTAGCTGGCAGTAGTCACCTTAATTTATTACCATCTGAAGACCACAGAGTAGTCCATGCAAATTGGGTTGGTAGCTTCAGTCCTGTTTCCTGGGGACAGATATCTGCATCATAAAACTGCCTCCACAGTTCTGAGTGAGTGTGTTTGTTGAAGTTCTTGCATGTACAGAGTGGAAAAAAGTGACATTCTGTGAGCAATTCTGAAAGTGAATGGCTTCAACATCCTCCTGGAAGTGGTCCCATCGTAATGGATTTGAAATGCAATGGAGAAAAGCATGGGAAGCATTCACTCCCCTGTACTTGTCTGACCCCCTTCAAGGGTGGATAGGTATTTTATCTTCTGCAGCTGCCAATCCGCACATTTGAGTACATCCATTTTGACAGAAAAAAGAGATGCTGGAAACATGCTCGAATGTTTGGATCCTGATTATTCATGCTGCTTATTCCCTGTGCTGTGGAGTCTCTCAGCCACCTTTGCTCAGGTCAAATCTGCTTTTGGAAGGTGGGTAGGTAGATAGGCTAGCCCTGAGCAGAAAGCATATGAGCTTTCTTGTGACGCACGGCTGTGTGACCAGAAATCAAGCATTATTGGTTAAAAACAAACAAAATGCCGCTGGCACTTCAGTGACACTCCTGCTAAATACAGCCTTTCTATTTCCCTGTAGTCTTTTACAGAGGCTGCAGCTGCTTTTTGCATGGGTATGATCTTTTGTGAGCTCCACAGAAGTCCTAATATTCCTCTGTCCTCTTGGTGCCTAGATAGGCAACCATCAACCAGTCCAAGAGGATGAAGCTAGAACAGCAGCTTTGAGAACTTTTCCCCTATCTCTTCTACTCACACACTTTAGGTCACTCCAGAGCTGGGAGCAAGTTTGAATTCTCTGCCCAATGCTGATGACTCTTGATACCTTGTTTTAACCCTGCATTTTCACTCTTCTGCTTGGTTAATTTTAATTTTTCAATTTCTTACCTACTGTCATTATTTCTGGGCTCTCAGTCCATTATTCACCCCTCTATGGGGCACTGTAGGGTTTATCTGGTGGGCCTGACCCAATAGTCCTACATGTCTTGCTTGTAGAAGCTTTTTGTCTGTAATAAGTCCTCATAATTTCTCGGCAAGTAACACCTGTTACTAATAGGGGAGTTTTCCTCTAGTGCTATTTTGGGCATCAGATAATGTGCATGCCCTGGGAACCTGGAAGGAGCAGAGAGAGAATAATAGCAGATTGTTCTATATCATAAGGGAGATTACAATTTCTGCTATTACTACTTCTAATGTTCCGGGAAAAGGCAGTCTATTTACCCATTTTTATAGATAGCATAGCTTCTAGATACGGTGCAGTAAGAGTAGAAGAGAAAACATCTTTTCTGAACAGGTTTTCATTACTTGATGAGTTTAGGTTAAAACAGAATTATCTGTGTGAATTTTAAACTTATTTAGTTCAGTGAAATCAGCTTTATGGAGGTCACGGTCATTGTGATTGCTGCTGTCTTTAATTGGATTTACCATGCACAGTTCATTAATAGTGGTATTATCAGATGACAGTGAAAGATACAGTGCGCTGTTATCTAATTCAGATGGTGCTCATGTTGTTGATTTATATGAACTGTAAACATTCTTATTAAAGGATGGAATGCTAAAAGGAAAGGCATAATCCAAACATATATGATGAATATATTTAAACTCTGTTCCTGGCAAATAAAGCATTGCTTTCTACTGTTTACTGCTTCCTCTGTTGCACTGATGAGAGAGTAGATCCAGAAACGGACTGGTGGCTAAAGTAAGGCTGCTAGAATGAAGAAGCACAGTCGTCAAATTGTTTACCAGAGACTCACCATTGCTATCTTCCTTATATCCTGTTGTCAGGTACTGCCTCACAATAAACATAGTCTTTACATACCATCCTTTAAAAAAATTGTTTTCAAAATTTACTAGATTTTTTGCTTCATCACGGTCTATTTATAACACTTTTTTTTTTTTTTTATAGCTCCTACCTTAGATCCCAAAAGGCCAGATCTACTTGTTGTATCTTGAGGATGGCTAACACATTTTTTTTTCCTTGTAAAAATCAGACATTCTCTCCTTATTTTAGAATGGAAAAATAAGTCATCAGTCTTTCTTATAACAGCTTATAACCTCATCATCCCAGAAATGGGAGAGATGGCTTTGGTTGCTATGTCTGTCTGAAGAGCTTCTTCACTGGAATGGTTCCTTTCTGCAGGTTATATGCTCAATTGCAAGGGGTCTTTCCCCCAGTTTGTGCTAGATCTGTGTGATTATGCAAAATCACATCCTCTGTTGTGCTCCTTACATATGGATCTCCCTGAACTGCAGGCCTCTTTTGCTTTATAGCAATTGTGCAATACTTGCAAGATCGCTGTTCAAAATGCAGTATTCTTTGAAACACGCTGACTAAGCAACAATAAAGAGACTTCAGTGTTGGGATCAAGAGGACTTTCTGCGAGAGAATGGCCATGTGAGCAATCCTGCGTGAGAACAAGACTGATAAGAGCCTCAGCCTGAGCAAGAACGCGATAAGGACGTAACCCTGAATGAGGGGGCAGAAACTCGATGAGACAAACAACCCCCGGAAGGGATTGGGACGGAAGAGGAAGTTCCACAAGGCAGGAAGCCTGGCAAGGCTGATGGGGCACCTTTTATCCAATCATAAGAAGGTTTAAAGCGCGGGCTAAGTTAACTGTCCAATCTTGAGGTCTTGTACTGCATGTTACTCACGTGTGCGGGAGAACATTGTAAAAGGGCTTGCTTAGTTGTAATAAACGGGCATTGCTTGGTCACATTGGTCGTGTGCGTGCTCAGCTCTCCCGCAACTTCAGTTCTTGATAAGTGCTGTATCATTTGCTATATTCACTGTGGCCAGAGAACTTGCGACTATCAAGATGTGAGTTTGGTAGTTGAGTTGTGTAGCAATTGAGTAGCAATGCCCAAAAGCTATTTGGTGGCACTTGATTATTGTGAAATACAGGAATAATAACCATAACCAGTGAAAGTGTATCTAATATTTGTGAATAATTGTGTCTTTGAATACTATTCATTTCAAAATTATAATACTGATTTTAAAAACCAAAACATGCTCTCTTACTTTAAACCAACTTCATTTCCTCCCTTCAGTCTTAAGAAAAAAACTAACATGCACAAAGAAAGAAAAATAGCATTTGGAGTGGTAACCAGATGGTGGTTGTGGTGTCTCTGGTTTTGGAAATAATTAATGACCAATTTCATTGGCCTCAAAATGAGAAGTGTCCTATGAAGCCTGGGTGAGAATGAGTTGGTTACTCTCTTTTAGTTAGCTTACTAAGTGCAAGAAAAAAAAGGTCGTAGTGTCCTGCTTCTGGAGATCAATCTGAGATCCAGTAATTAAATAAATGCTCCTATATCCTATGTAGAATTTCACTTGGATATTGAATCAATTTAGATTCCATTGGGAAAATGGCCATAAACATGTAATGTGCTAGCAGTTTCTTCCAAGACTTTGGAACTGTGTTCTGTTTCCCCTTTTCTCACTTTTCTAACTGTGATGAGCTATCAGCTGTCATGTTGTTCTTGGTGACTTTCTATTCAGTGTTCTTCAGCTTGTAATGAAAATGAAAACTTTTCTGGGTTTTCGTAAGCTTACTGGTATTGGTCTTGAGTCTTTTTGATTTATCTATGCAGATGGATTGACCATTTGAGCACGTGGTCCCATTCACTTTGAAAATGACCTCATCACTTGGGAAATCTTCAGGAGCAGTCAGTGCTGTAAACGGTATAGGGGGCATGGTGAGGAGAGCTCTGCATTTCACATGAAAAATGGTAACAAGACTGCATAAACATGGTCAGGCAGCCTTGGGAAGTACAATATGTTAAAGTTAACAGTAATGTGTTTTCAATAGGACAGCTCTATGTACAAAAGGAGGCTTACTACATTCAGTAAGGTAGAGATGAAACAACAATGTACGGGCTTGCAGGGACTTTTATCAGGTAAATCAAAATATTAATGGAAGTGTTTATTGCTTTGTTATTAATAGGCTTCATGTACCTTTTTCATTTTTTTTGAAGGGTAATTGTATCCCTTCATTTCATAGAATCACAGAATCACAGAATGGCTGACGTTGGAAGGGACCTCTGGAGGTTATCTGGTTCAATCCCTCTGCTCAAGCAGGGCCACCTAGAGCCAGTAGCCCAGGACAGCGTCCAGACAGCTACTGAATATCTCCAAGGACAGACAGTCCATGACCAGCCTGGGAAACCTGTTTCAGTGCTTGCCTGTTACCTTCTCTGAGTTTACTATCTGTAATAACCCAACCTGCCTTTTTTTGATACTTGCTGCACCACACTCTGGTTAAGCTGTTTGGACTGGGGCTTTTTGAATCTTTGCAAAACCAAACAGTAGGGACAGGTCTATGAATATGCTGCTTAAAATGAAACAGGGCAATTACAGGAGTAAGAGATGATACATATGGAGACATCAACCAGATAAAGCTTGAATGTGCCATGTTTAAATATTAGTGGTACTTCTGAGGAATGGCACATTTAAATCTTCTCTGTTTCCATATATACAAGTGAGTCTGTGTATTCATTAGATTACACTACATCAAACCACTAGCTTCTTTCATTGACTAGTTAGGAACATATCCCTTTCCATTATCTTATTTTTTCTTTATTTTCCATTCATCATTGGCTACTGTAGCTTTCAGCTTTTTCAGGAAAGTTCTGTTGTCTCTCACACTGTGGTTGTACCAAAGGTTTATTTGTAAATTCAGGTACCACATTTTCAGTTGAGTAACATCTCTTCAGAGTTTTCTTAGCACTAAGTACTGGTGAGATTAAATGCACATATCTTCAGGTGCTTTGCTTTCAATTAACATCCCATTTCAAATTGTTCTGCCTTTCTTACAGGTGAATTGCATCGTGGCTTGCTGAGTAAATCATTAAGGGGTTCTGGGCTATTAAACATTTCTTGTTTCTCACTTTATGGGATGTTGGATTTTGTGGCTGGGAGGGCAAATGACAGATAGCTTTAAATCAGCATAAATCATAACGTAAGTTATTACATCTTATGCAGTATGTGATCTTTCCTGCTTATGTCACTTCCCTGTCAATCATTTTTGTTACCTCATCAGTCCATCTGATTTTTGTTCAACACTGTAGATTAGGTACTATTAAAAGAGGTCAGTATGTTGATCCATTACACTAACTTGATTGAAGAGTTCACACTAAACCTTACCTGTATTGTGATTTTCTTGTGCAGCTTTAATCTATAAGCAGTTTTAGGAACTCTGTAAACCCTTTCCTCTACCTATAGGCATGATGTGACTTTTTTAAAAAAAATTAAATAGTAGAAAATAATCCCTCTTCTAAAACATATGTAAGGAAATAAAAGTAATCAATTTGTTTTTACACATTTTTACACATAAATGAAGTCATGGTCTACCTGCTTTCTTGACATCAGTGGACCCTCACAAGCACCACTGTCAGCACTATTGTGCTGTGTTGTCAATAGTCATGACTCCCTCTCACAGTACAGTTCACCTCTTAAAGGCAAAATAAGATTGAATATTGAGTAAATCTTCTTTGGAAACTTCACTTTATATTTGTTTTGAATCTGACTACCAAAAGAGATTAGATGGATTGTAAACCTTGTTGAAGGTACAAATACAACATTTCTGTATAACTCTGAACTGCATGTTTTCATGATGAGCCATCCATATTTCTTTTATCAAATACCTCTCTGGAAGTTACTTCCATCGGTCTTTCCCTTGACTAGCATTTTGAACTGGAATAAGGGGAAAGAAAAATGTTATGAAAATGAAGACTCTGAAGAGATTACTAGGTGGTAGGATGTCCACATAATATGCTATTCCTATCCTTCCATATAGGTATCTTCAATCACTGGAGATACTATGTAATTATCAGAATGCTGATTGCACTCGGCAATGCCAAATTTTAATGATCCCAAATTTATATAGTTGAAGAGTGAGAAATGTGAGTTAATGAGCTATATAATAGGATGATAGGATTTGGTTTTGTTACAAGATACTAGAAAAGCAGAAATCTCCTTTCTGACTCAGTCTGATATGTAGTCAGGTGGGGTTTATTAGCAGGGGTAGAAGATGAGTTGGTGTTACTGTTTAGTAAAGGGAGTTTGGAAAGGGAAAAGAAGGTTCCTGGAAGAAAAACAATAATGAATAAATAAGCTGAGAATAAAGCTTACACAGAGATTTATACTGCAGTCATTTAAGCTAGCCATAAGGCAAACCACAGGAATTCTGGGAAGTTTCTGATAGTTTCTATGTTAGAAACGGTTAAAGCAACATCTGCTTAGGGCTACACAGTGCATAGTAGGAAAGAAGTTTGTATTTTTGGCCTAAAGCATGTAAAAACAATCAAATGCAATCAACATGGGATGGAGGAGTGCCTGTGGACTAATATTTGAAGATCCACTTGCACAGAAATTTGTGTAATACTTCCTCAGTCCAATGGGCAGATGAGAAGAGCAAGCAAACAACCCTGGCCCTCACTCTAGAGATTTTCAGCATGTTAGGATTTATTTTTTTGTTGTTCAGTACACAGGCAAAGTCTTTATAATATTCACTTGGAAATTAAAAATAGAAGGTAGTTATTGAAATGTATGTGACCTGAATAAATACATGGATGAGCTTTTTATCTGTGGTCATTCTCATTACCTCGCAGAGAACCAAAATCCTGTATAGTGAGTGCAGTGCTAAAATACAGGCATGTGAGGGTGATCCTGTAGAATGAGCAAACAAGGTCATGTCTGTGCTAAAAGGCTAGTACCGGGTCTGGCTTAGGATCCCACTAATTAAAAGTTGTCTTCATACATGGAGGGATCCGCAGAACTATCCCGCATTCAGAACTTCATGGAAGGGACATTTGGTTCAAACTGGGTAAATCTGTGCAAAATGTTAACAGAATCAATGAAATGTGACAGATGTAACACAGGAGTTTCAGTACTGAGTAGAATTAGTTGTGCTCTCAAGTATCCATGTCCCAGAGGATTTCACAAAATTCTTCAGCTGTAACTGTCAGCCAGTGCAGAGATCAAAGTGTGGAAGGGAAGGACAATACATAGGCATGTCGTCCTAGATTACTTGGTCCTGTAATCTGCAACGAGGCACCAGTATAAATTTAGAGTTTGCAGCACATGCACCAGTCAAGTACTGGCTGAAATTTTTTAATTTATGAAAATCTGTATCAGTTTTACTTAGACCCAACATTCCTAAATTTCAGAAGAAATAGGTACTTTCTAAAATTCATATAATGATTAATTTGGCTCTTCTTAGTAAATCTAATGTGTTTTAGATGATCAAAAAGCATCGTCATCCTTTTTTTTTTTTTTTTCTTTCTATCATTTAAGTGCTATGTCCTGAGTGAATATCTAAAGTTGAAATTGTTTGAGAAAAATACATAGTTGAGCTATAGTATTATTTGGAATAGATTTTTTAAAAATTTCCCTTGAAAATGGAAGCTGTCAGAAACTTTCTGTATTTTTACTATATCGCTGTGGAGGTTTGAACTCAGGCAGCAGCCAGACGGCACATGGCTGGTCATTTATTCACCTCCCCCCCGCTCTGGTAAGGTAGGGGAGGGACAAAGGAAGAGAATTCCTGGGTTGAGCAAAAAGAAAGAATTTACTAAATATAACAAGAGAACAGCAACATTAGTGAGTTAAAAAAGAAAATGGGTGAAACACAACAGTGGCTTACTGAGCGTGGCAAATGCCGTCCCCCCAGCAACAGCACGGCCGACAAGTAGATGGTGCCACAAACCCCAGAGAAAAGAGAGAGAAAGCGCCCCGCCCACCGGGGCATGACGTCACAGGGTATGAAATACCGAAAATTAATTCCATCCTGGTCTAAACCAGGACAATTGCAATTGCCTAAAATATGGGGCTTTTTTATGAAGAGCTCATTTGGGTGATACATCTTAGGTAATTTACCATAATCATATTTATATAAACCATGCCTTTCAGAGCAAAGAAAAATTGCTTTTCCTACTCAACATAATGTTTCCACAGACAATGGAGAAGAAATCTGCAGCAGTGAACAAATCTTCACAGTTCAGTGGATTTTTTCCAAGAGTAGAGAAAATTCCATGTTAATGTTAGTACTGATGAAGTTCATAAAGTGTATTTTGAGTATCTTTTGCACTATTGTCATTGGATCTTCTGACAGATCTGCTACAGATTTGATATATCCAGATGTATTTGAGGGAAGGTCTGAGGAAAGCAGATATTGTAGGAGTCAAGAAGATTTCTACAAATGGTTTTTCTAAGTAGAACAGGTATACCAGAAAAAAAAACAAACAGATGTGTCTGATTCTATGACTGTGGTGAAGTATTTTGGAAAAGCACTGTTTAAATCTTTGTTCTCTATTTAGGAAAGCACTATGTAATAGTAAGGTATGTACCCTCTGGAGCAAAAGCAAGTTTGCAGCAGCATTATTAAAATACAGGCGACACAAACAAGGTTGTTTTGAGAAAATTTTTCAGGGACGCAATTGTTTACATGGACAAGGAATGTTTTTTGTTCGATCAGTTCGTCCACCTAGAAGAAGAGATGATCCTGTGCAGAAATTCTTTACCCGGTGACCTATTTTTCCATTCCTAATAAAACATATTACCTCTCCATGTGGATCTTACCTAGTTGATCACAGTTTCAACAGCATTAAGCCAAGGAAATATCCATATAGAACTGCATTAGAAATACAACTTCTGAACGTTGACTTTCCCTTTTGTTTCCAACACACACAAAATGAGAATAGTATTGGGTTAGATCAGTACTTTGAGTGTATTCACAAATTCAGGGTATCAGCTATATGAGAAAAGTTACATTGTTTGCATACTCAACTATCAGTATTTTTTGATAACCTTTTCTTTAAAAAAAGAAAATAAGAAAAAAGAAGTACTGTCAAGTTTTTGCTGTGTTTGCTGCTAACTGTATGCACTGAGTTTTTCTCATGATGACATTTCATCTGGGAAAACAGGTGTTTGTCACTATCCCTTACTGATGAAGCATGTGGCTTGTTCTGTTATTTCCTGCTACCTTGATAGCTGAGTGGAAGGCTTTGATTAAATTTAGATTAGTCATTGGGTTTGTAACTGTCACTGTGTTCATTGCTGTCTTACCAGGAAAGGATTCTGGTGTATTCCCATATCCAGGGGCAAGGAGTGAACAGATTATACACTGACTTTAAAGGATGACTAATAATCAGTTCCAATCTAATATAGGATGGACAGTTCTGTTACTATGTACAAAGTCCTCCCCTTTTCTACCAGTTCGGCCTGCTGGATATATTAAGCTTGAACATGTAAGAATTACAAGCCATTCCTTCTACTGTAGGTGCTGTTTTCCTCAACATGTCTCTGAATGCTGCAACTGTACGGAGCTGTTACCTAGCTACTTTTTTACATGAAAGAATTTGGAGGAGGAAGAGGAGGTGAGGAATCTGACTCAGATTTTTCAGGAAAAAAAGGTAAGTGTTCTGTAAAACACGTTACTACTGAAAAACCTTCTAAACCAAAAATTAAATTTTCCTTCCTGAGCAAATTTCACAAGAGAAAACAAAAGCATTTCAAATGGCATATTTAAATTCTGTAATCAAATGGGAAGAGCTCTGATCAGATCCTTTCTTGAAAGTTCGTTGCAACCAGCTGTTTATGTAAAAGTTGGGGATGGAGCAACCCAGCTTGGTGTGTCATGTCACATTGAAGCTACAGCTCTCCAAAAATCTTTTTTGAAGGACACATATTTTGACATTACAGTTGACCAGATTCTGCATCATCTTATCTTGTTTTTTAAAATATCCCATGCTAGCATTTCCTCTGTTTTATTCCTACAAGGTCTTTTTTTCAGTTTTTGGTGCATTTTTTAACTGCTGAACAGGATGATAAGGTACCAGTGTTCTCAGACAGATAATCAGAAAATACAGAGTACCACATCCATCAAATATGTCAATTATACATGTATTTTCCTAGTGATTTTTCATCCTTGTTTATAATTGGGAAGGAAAGGAAGAGGATAAGAATAGGTCATTATGTCCTAAATTCTGCTGCAACATGAGGTTTAACAGAAATTTGACAGAAATGGATCTGGAAAGCTTTTGTTGGCAACTATTGGCAGCTGCTCAGTGAGGAAAATAATAAAAGCTTTAAAGCATTCTCTTTAATTATCAAAGCCCTTTGTTGACTAGATTCAACACCTGGTTTACACAGATTTCCCAAGGCAACATCTCTGAGAAGTGCTCTTTGGCTCTGGCTTTCTAACTTCAGAACTGAACACTTCAGCCTCCAGGGCCTGGTGTCTCCCTCCTCCTGTTTCTGGGAGGTGGATTTCACTTGCCTCCTTATCTTTTCTGTTCAGTTCCCCTTGCGGGTCTCTATTGCCCTACATCTATTTGCTCTTCCCTTTATGCCAGTGGTCACAGTCAACAGACTCTTTTGCTTAATTACAGCAACTCAGATGTTGCATACTTATATGACTTCGCTGGATTAGATGCCTTGTGGAACAAAGTCCCTGATCTGAAGAGTTTAGATATGAAGATGATAGGTGTGTTGAGAATACCTAAACTGGAGAGCAGGACAGATCTAAATTGGATGCAGTGCGAACAAAAGATGAAGCAGAGGGATGGGAGCTGTAGTGGAAGGCTGTGCCAGGGTGCACTCTCCTCTGCCAAGCCATTTCTTTTCCAAGTGTAAATTGGCTCCATATCTGTAAGCTTTTCAATTCAAGTCAACCTCAAACCTGCAGCTGCATCTTTAGTATTTAGGCAGTACACTGAAGAAATAAAATATTATGCATTACTAATTCATTAATATATTTATTGCTCATATGATCACAAGGCTGTTAGTTCTTTGCTAAACTAAAGTTATAAGAAAAAATTCAGAAAAAAAGTCTACAATAGGATTTTAGGCCAATTTAGATGATAAAGTTATTGCTGTTGTTTGGTTTTAGATTAAAATGTTTGGGTGGGGTTTTTTGGAACGAACTCTGTGTAAAAGTATCAAACTTTTACATAGAAATCGATATTTTTTTTCCCTCTAAGGAGCTGAAAACATTAAAATCTATTTATTACTCATATGCACTGACATTCATTATTAATTTTATGTCCCACTTTATTGCTTTCTTCAGGGCAAAACTAACATTAATTTGTTGATCGGTGATATACAGTCCATACAAGGTGTATGGCTTCTGATTAAATAACAAGCACATTAGGATCTTTTTCTTTTTTTAATGGGTGCTGGAAGTAGCTGCTGCTTGAGAGTCAGTAAAGGGCAGTTTTCTTGCTCTCCTGGTGGACCAGCATTGCTTGGTATGTACTTTCAGCCAACAGACAAGAATTTTTTGATGAATTGCTTCCTCCTCCCATGACTAGAAATTAACAGTATGGATTTTTTCTTTCCAGACTTGAGAATGAAGTCTAAGTTTCACATTTAGCCCAGCTCAGCTAGGTATCTTTCATAGAAGTGAGGTCATGTCTCCCAGAGGCTGAGGATGAGGAGAAGAGAGAAACATAGTGAGAGAGAGATGACTTCAGAGGGCAGTTCAGCTCTTATGTGTGAGTGAATTGTTTCCTGGAGATGCTTGCTGTCTTCTGTGGATCAAAGAGGTTGTGTCAAATTTGTCTGGAACAGCTACAGCTCCTATTTTATGTGCTTCAGATACTGGAAATGAAGTGGGGCTAAAAGACTCTGTTTCTGAGCCTCTGTACAAAAGGCCCAGGAACAGCTGTTGTGACTGTGTCTGCATCGTGTCATTGGGTGTGATAGCTTCATGGGCCAAGGCAGCTGTGAGCATCAGTTAAGACAATTTGTTTTCCAGCAAGGCTGCTAGCTCAGCCACAGCACTGCACTGGTCTGCCTCACCACCTTCTAGCTCTGTGAGAATTTCCTAGGAGCCTCAAGCTCCAATTGGCACATACTTCACACTGCCATACAGACTTTATAGAGGATGTCCCTCTTGTCACAAGAAAACCAGCTATGGAAGATGACATGGATTCCTTTTTCTCCTTGACTAAACTCATCTCTATTCAGACACTTAATGTTAGTTTGTATTGCTACTTCTGTGGCAGCTTGACCTCACCAACGCAGCATTAATTTGGCTTAATGATATCTTGTGTTATTAAGCCTTTATATGAGATTTATATGATATTTATCAAAGCAAGTAACCGGCTGCCACACCAGGATTTTATGGTGGTTTTTTTTCTTTTTTTGGTTGGTTGCTTTTTATTATTTAAATTTTAATGTAATGGTCTGTCACAAACTGCTCATAAACAAGAAACTGTTCGTAAAGAGGATGTCTCAAACAACTTGAGTGGGATGCCCTGTGGGGGAGAAGCAGAGCGAGCTCTGCAGAGGTGGGGTGATGGGCCATTTCTCTCCCTCTCCCTCCTGTTGTTGCCCAGAGACAGAACTTGCCTGACTGTGCATGTACAAGCCAGAAAAAATGAGAGCCTTCTGGAACAACTTACTGCACATGCGTAAGAAAGACTATATAAAGGCAACACCCCACGTGTGTCCTTGTCAATCCACCATCTACGGACCAAGCTGGCTACTCTGCAACAAAGTGGGATCCAAGGGTGGTTATTCCGCTTTTCCTATCCCCTCCTCTTCTATTTTCTCTTTCCTCTTTCTGCTCTCTCTCTCTGTTTCTTACATATATTCATGTATATAAGTTTTGTACTAATTGTGATCAGTTGATCATTGACAGGTTGTTGGGAAAATAGTCTCATCGCCGAAGTGCCCTAATTCATTACCTGATGGTTATAAGCCGATTGTTCCAAAGTGCCTGTATTCGCTCCCTGATGGTTATCAGTTGATCATTGACAAATTGTCTCCACCCATTCACTAAAGTTATCAGTTAATAAAGTCACCAGCAAAATTGTGCCTCTGAGTCATTATCATGACTCGGCCTGCCCTGTGGCCCTGCCAAGCAGAGACTGGCTCTTCCATCGGCAGGCAGGCTCTCAGGGAATTCAAAAGATTCGCCCCCCTTGTAACCCACCGTGTGGGATAAGACACGGTCAAATGCAGGAACCACAATAGTTGGTACAATTTCAAAAATGTACACAAATTCTGATTGATTTGTTGGCACAAATTCCTATTTTATGCTTGTAAATGCTCATATGCATCTGTAAGACTTTGGAGGTGAGGTTATACCTGATGCAGTGCAAGTGATTCTTCTGAGGCTTAAAAAGGGAATAACTATAGGAGACTTAAGATTAGTGTCACTCCAATGTGCTATTTTATAGCAGACTGTTGTTTGATTCAGGTTTATACTCCTTAGGTGAAATTTCATATATGCAGGCCCCCATGGCAGATCTAAACTCTGTTTTGGTGTCCCATACAAGCTCAAATACCTGTTTAGATGAGGTCTACTAACTTCCTTTTCCCATTTAAAATACATCATTTACTTAAAATGGACTTGCTGCAGTGAATGGATTTACTTCTCATACTCCATTAAAATGAGGATCTCTTCTTTTTCAGGAGGCATATTTATGCCCTCAAAGAGTAGTATTTCAATGTTTACACCTATCTATTGTGTATTTCATTACTCCTGTTGGTCAAGAGAAATGATGAACTATGCATCTTTCATAATACCTATTGATCTTCTTGGAGATGATTTAAACATCTATCAATACTTTCTTCTGGCCTCCATATAAGATAAAACACCATATATTCTCTCCATTTGCAATTCTTATTGTGACATGAAACCCTCTCACAATTCTTTTCATTCTCTTTAGCAATAAGTCAAAAATATCTATGTATTGTTACAGCTAATCAATTAATAGAAAATCACTGCACTGGATTTAGGCTGCTTTTTCTGGTGTTAATTGTTATTGTCCGAGTTCTTTTTTGTTGTGTGCAGTTTCAATATAACTTGCTTTCTGGTTTTCAGCAGTAGGACTCAGTCAGTCTCTTTGGTAATGTTAATCCAGTGAAGACACCAGAATAAAGTGTTGATAAATTTTATTTTTCTGTGACTGGAGTATAGCTTATGATGGATTAACTATGATCTAGATTTTGAACGTAATGATGAGCTTTCAGCATTCTGTTTCAAACACCTAATGTTCAATTAGCCCCCGGTTTTCTTTGCTGTTAATTCAGAAATCATGCCTGGATGACTGCATTATGTAAACAGTTTAAATATCCACAATAACAGCAGAGTCGTGACAGTCAGCTCTGCCCCAGCAGCTCCATGGATACTTAGTTTCCTTCATTGTTCTGTGTAGGATATTTTTCACTTGGATATGTTTTCACTGTTTTGGAATCTTTTTTAACATAACTGATTAAAGCACCTCTATAAAAATTGAATTTCCCATGTGGACTTTTTAAAGCCTCTGGAACCTGATAAGCTTTTGTAACAGAAGAAGAAATGTTTCATGTGGCTTGAAATCCTCCTTGCATAAAGGAACATTTTATCAGCCACCTTCTGCTCTGCTAAACGATGCTGGCACAGTAACACCTGAATCCCATAGTCTAACTAGCGTTTTTGTCCTTGCCCCAGGGTAAGAGATTCAAGAAAGTTGTTTTGTTCATCAGCAGAAGATACTGCTGAGCCAATGCATTAAAATAATAAAAAAGTTCCTCTCTTGAAGAGAATTTTACATAAACTCTAAAGGGTATGCCACTCTCTGTTTGTGGGGCTTTTTGTATACAGTTGTTTAAAAAACTTGGAGCAATTAGCAAACCCTTGAGAATCTAAGTTGATATGATAAAATGGGGGGAGATGAAGAAGTATTAAACACATCTCAAATTAAATTAAAAGTAAAACTCAAAAAAAAAAAAATAGCTTAAGCTTCAAGCTCTGTGGCAAACAATTTGCAACCTCCTGGCTGGTTTACTGTTTCCAGCAACAGTAACATTCAACAGGTAAGGATGAAAGCAAACGTGCATGGAACAAGAATATTTTCCACTCCTGTCACTTTAAAATATGCCCATTTCTGTGCCTGATCTGCAGCCATGAAGTGGAAGGTGTGCATATTTTAGAACTGCAGAAAGGAACTGTAATTATGTTCTTGCAAGGGCTGTGAACATTATGTTTTTCTTATCTTCTCAGGAGACGGATTTTCTTAAACGTTCTCAACTGCTATAGAAAAACTCAATCAAAGAAAACTCTGCCTGTCCCTTTCTTTTCTTTAAAATCTGAGACAACTAAGGAAAAGAAATGGAAAATTTATAGGTGCAGGGGTTTTTTTATGTTTCTTTTATTTTGTAAATGTAAGACAGTTACACTTGATGATTCTTTAAAATCAGGCTTGCAGTTCAAAGAGTCTGAAGTAATGTTTAATTAATCAGACAGAGGTTTGTAATGTACAATTGTCATTGATGGATTAACTGGGAACAAAACACATTTTAACCAGTATTGGAAGAGAGACCATACCTTGATACAGAATGATAAAAAATAAAAATTTCCTGAACTTTTCTTACTGTTCTTCCCTATCGTATGCACTAAACAGACTTGAATCAGTCCCAATACTGGATTAGAAGCCACATGCTTACGTGTAGGCTTTTTACCACTGGTCAAGAAATACAGTGCTCTCAGATAGTAACAGCCAGCATGACAGCATGGTCTCAGAGCACATTTCAATGCCAGGAGTGTCATGGATGGAGCCATCTATCCATGGACGACCTGGGGCTGTTACTCGACAGACAGCTGAATATGAGCCAGCAGTGTGCCCACGTGACCAAGAAGGCCAATGGCATCCTGCTTTGTACCAGAAATACTGTGGCCAGCAGGACTACGGAACTGATTGTCCCCCTGTACTTGGCACTGGTGAGGCCACACCTTGAATACTTTGTTTAGTCTTCCGTCCTTCACTATAAGAAGAACATTGAGGTGCTGGAGTGTATCCAAAGAAGGGCAACAAAGCTGGTGAAGGGTCTAGAGAACAAGTCTTATGAGGAGCAGCTGAGGGAACTGGGGCTGTTTAATCTGGAAAAAATTATCACTATCTACATCTACCTGAAATGAGGTTGTAGCAAGGTGAGTGTTGTTCTCTTCTTCCAAGTAACAAGTAATAGGATGAGCAAAACCAGACTATGGTTGCGCCAGAGGAGGTTTAGATTGGATATTAGGAAAAATTTGTTCACTGAAGTGGTTGTCAAGCATTGGAACAGGATGCCCAGGGAAGTTGTTGAGTCATCATCCCTGGAGGTATTTAAAAGATGAGTAGATGTGGTGCTTAGGGACATGGTTTAGTGGCGGACTTGCCAGTACTAAGTTAAGGATGGACTCAATGATCTTAAAGGTCTTTTCCAACCTAAATGATTCTATGATTTTTTAGAAAACAATGTTAATACTTTCTTTGCATAGGTGTGATTCTCTTTCTTACTTCTCTTGTGTAGAACCTATTCTGCGAGCAGGCACAAGGGAGCTGGTAGAACTCATTATAGTGGGTGATGCCCTTCAGATAAGAAGGTGTTATGGCCTGGCTCTGACAACCCTGAGACAAGTGACACAGAGAACATGAAAGAGAAACAATGCTGACTGCACTTCCTTTCCAAATTCCGGGGCCTCTTTACAATCAGGAAGGTTTCAGAGACACTTTTGTTGGCAAGTAGAAGTTCTTACCTATAGGTAATATCAGAGAAGGCTTGCATTTGAATGAGAATATACATCTCAGTGAATTATCTTGTCTACTGAAACTTTTTGGGAGCTAAGTATCAGTGTGGTTTTCTATACAATAAAAAAAGATAGACAATGATCGTATTTCTGTTGTTGAGGCATCCAGGATGCCAAACCCCTTTGTAAGCCATGTAAACACAGAGCAGCTCTGAGGAGACAGCATTGCCCAAAGCCCTGGTCTAACTTGGAACTCTTAATACCAAATGTCTCTTTTCAGCAATTCCTTCCTCTTTTTTTTTTTTTTTTAATTACTATTTTTTCCCCAGTTTTTTACTTTTTTTGCAGAATGAGTCAGGTAAGAAAATAGTGTTTGCAGGATGTAAAATTTCTGCAGAACTTATTTATCTGTCTGTTTATTTGGTTATTCATAAATCCAGATGATTTATAGTGGAATCCCAACTTAAGTATTTTTATATTACTATTTGGAGGATTTTCTCTCTTTAACTGATAGGTAAAGAATGTTGCACCTCTCGCTTTCAAACTTTAGTGAAAGTATTCTTTAACAGAATTTCAGTAAGAAAGAAGAAAGAAGAATCTGGAAGTTTGGAGAAAAAGAGTAAGGTAAAGAGGATATGGAGGTTTGCTATCTTCTGTATATTTTTCTTATTCTCCCTCTGAGAGGACAAGTGATGAATTATCAGATTTATAATATAGTGCTTTTTGAAACTTAGGTTATTTGCAGATAAGCTACTCTACCATTCATCCCATTGGACACAGAATCATAAGTAGTATATTAAAATATGAAGAAGTATATTTTTTCTAGATGTATGATCACAGATTTATTCAGATTTAATGTATACCTGAGATGGCAGGAAAACCTAATTTTTTATTGCTGATATTTTTCAGCCTGCAATCATGAATGGCACTTGGTTTTACTGTAAAGTAAAAAAGAAACAGTATTCCAGTGGTACATTGTGGAAAAGGACAATAAAACCTGTGCAGGTGCTCCTCTGTCCAGTTCACTAAAAGGTAGCCAAAGGCTTGGGGAAAGCACTTATTTAAGCTTTTGGCAGATGAGATGACTGTGCAGTCAAGTATATGCCTCACCCATTTTGCAATAGTACTTTTAAAGCTGGTGTCTAAGTTGCTGCAGAAGCTTCATCTTGTCAGCTTGAGCCTTCATCCAGCTGCATAATCTTTATAGTCTTTGCTGCAATGATTTCTTGCAGTGTTAAAAAGTAGCCAGGCATGTTTCCATTGGGTAACTGGCTTAAAATTGCTGTTTCTTAATCGATGATTCAATTTCATTTGTGTATTTAAAAAAATAACAATACTTCAGGAACTAACTTCAACACATTTAGGCAACCCATCCTTTCCTCACCCTGAAAAACCGCACAAAGTAGAGCCCAAAATGAAAGTGAGTAGGGTAAATGTTAGAAGGCAGGCAGTGCCTCTCAAGGCAGATAACGTTTAGAGGCATGGTCTGTGTGATAAAGTGTGAGCTCATGAGAGGATTCAGAGGATGTTTTCTCTCCATGCAGCAGACATCCTCAAAGTACAGCAGCAGAGCATGTATCCATTTCCTGTTTTACCACACAGGACTAAAGCAGTTCTTTAGTTTAGAGGCCTCACCCTATGGACAATCTTTTCAACTGAAACAGTCAAAAATGCCTGAGTCTGTTCTGGGAATCAGAGTGGGTGCTGCAGAGTAGTCCTTTAGCTTCCACTGCTATGGCCTAAATGCACGTTTCACGCCATGAGTCCACTTTTTTTCCCCCTGTTATCGATTTTATCCTCTCAGTACAAATTCATATGCAGCAGGAGTAATCAATGATATATTTGCTCATGAATCTATCAAGCAGTAAAATCTATTTTTCACAGCTGTTCAGGTAGGGAGGAGATGAGAAAAAGAAAAAACTTCACGCACAATATTTTTGAACATGTAATGAACATAAACCATGAGAATAATGCACATAAACCAAGAGAAAAACAACATCAACTATGTTCGTGGAGTGTCTAGATTCAGTGCGAGATGAGAAGAATATTTTCTGCTGTGTCATCCAGGTAGTATGACACTGTATGATGAAGTTCATTCTCCAGCTCTCACCGTCATTCAGCGACAGCGTATAGCTTCATTGCTTCAGTCACTGGGTTATTCATCTTGCGAGGTAAGTTTTCTTTCATGCAAGAAACTGATTTCATATTTTGTGCCTGTTTTTTATATTTATTTACATAGTCTTCAGTTTGTTTTATAAAACTAAATTGGCTTGCCTTTAAATTCACATGCTTATTTTAAGATGGCAGTGAGAAAAAAGCAGCTACCTAACAAGACTTTGTCTCACAGCACACAGCTTGTGAACATATTACTTGTCACAGCTGATATAAATCAAAATTCAGAGTACCTTTCATCATAACTATACTTACATGTGCTTTTCTATGGTGAGATACATCCCAAGCTGTGAATCAGGACAGTACTCATATATCTCCAGACAAATGATAGAGCTGAAATCAGCTGAACACTTTCTGATACCTATTAATTTCACTCCATAGAAAGTATCAGTTTTAAAATTATTATCTGTATTTTTTTTTCCCACGGAGTGAAATAATAATCCTGGGTAAACCTGGCAACTTGAATCCTGAGGAGAAAGGTTGATCCTTCCCTAATCTCCGGTGGGATGGAAGCCTGTAAGGGCTTTCAGGCTCTGCCAGGAGAACAGGCCAGAATGGTCCAATAGGCATGCTGAAACAGGTTGATTTATGGGTCTTGAAACATCTGGAGGCATTTCTGTTAAAACAAATAAGTTAAAAAGTTGGAGAAAATGTGAAATTTATAATTATGCTGGAGAAATGCAGACAAGCCAACTTCTCTCCATGTATAATGTTAGAAACAGATTACCTTAACCTGATGGCACAGCTTTGTAGTCCATATGTGAGAAACTTTAGTCAAGGAAAGCTTGATAAATTT
This sequence comes from Athene noctua, assembly GCF_965140245.1. Taxonomy (NCBI): domain Eukaryota; kingdom Metazoa; phylum Chordata; class Aves; order Strigiformes; family Strigidae; genus Athene; species Athene noctua. The sequence goes on along the minus strand of NC_134037.1, from coordinate 227,100,321 downwards.
TTGCTGAAAGGAAACAAAAGATTTTGCTTAGGAGGTGCTGCTTGTGGCCCCCCTTTCGCTGCTGTACTGTTGTTAAGAAATAAAATACTATCAAGGTGGGTGTGTAGTTTGGTTCATCAGGCCTGGGCAACATGCACAGCTGGTGTGGAAACTGGTCATGAGAAGGACTAGCAAAGAAAACAGTTAGTAGAAGGAATTAGCAGCAAGCCGAGATGGTGAGGGATTTCCTTGCTAATCAAAGTTCCAGCTGATATATGACAAACACGACTGAGTTATTCAACCTGGTCAGTGGGGAAGAACAGGCAGTACAACATGATCGAACTGAGCAGAACACAGAGTACATTGTATTTAATGTCGTTAACACACTGTCGTTTGGAGTTCTGAGAGCCTGAGATGTCTCACTACTGGGGCGGTTACGTACAGCTAAAGGAGAAGGGCTTATTTGGGAGTATTCCCCCTGTATTCTGAAAGGTATTTTGCTTTTCAGAGAATACACGCATTTCCGAAAATGTCCTATCATTACACTTTCTCTTTTTACCCCTCCAATAAAATCTATTTATTTAAATATCTTTGTTTGTTTGTTTGTTGGGGTTTTTTAGCTTATTTTTTCTGAAGTAAAAAATACTATTTACTGGGTGGCCTGACAATGTAGTTGCTTTCTGGACAGGGACTAGGGTGCTAGTTCCAGAAAAACTGAAAAACTGTGTTCTGTTAGTAAGTGCCTGGCAGAAAAGTTACACTTCTAAGATATATTTATTTTGTGCAGAAAAGAGAAAGGTATAGCAGTATGTGTGTTAATCTAATCTGGTGGGTAACAATAATTTGCTGAGTGAGTCCCCTATCTTTTGAAATTAAAATAACTGATAGTTTCTAGCCAGTAGGTGAAAAATTCAGTTATTGAAATCAAGCAAGTCACAATGTGCACATGAAGGTTCAGTTTTAATATTTTGATGGCCAAGTTGTACTTCACTATGAAGTGGTAAAAATAATTGTCCTGGATTACAGGATTTTTCTTGCAGATCTCTCTGACAAGTGCTCATGTATTTCCAGGAGTGTTTATCTGATATTTTCAAAACTGCTGTTAGAAAATATAATCAACATTTCTAGGAAAAGAAGAATTAAAGAAGAGGTTTGCTATTTTCTTTTTCAAATAGAAAATTTTGTTGGCAGTATTTGAATTCTGACATACATATATATTTTTTGTTCAGCTGATGGTTTATTATATCTGTTTTCTACAATTTTAACAGAAGTTTTTACTTTATTATTGAATAGAAATGATATTTCAAAATTGTTTTCTTCAAAGAATAATTGTTATGTAAAGCACTTTGCCAAAACTCTATATGTATTTTGAAAGCAAGTGCAACTTTGCTGGATTAAAAAAGCATTCTCTGTGTTGATTAACTTCATAGATAACCACTCTCTAGTCATTCCCCTTTCTTCAATGAATCTTCACATATCCTTTGAATTGGCAGTTATCAGCAAAATCAATTCACATTTCTCTACCGTTCCCTCTGCATTATATTCCGCCCATTTAATCACCAACAATGTCTTGCATGAGGATCTTACAATAATTTCACTGAAAGGTGATACTTTGAGGGTTTCTTTTATTGCTAAACTTTCTAAGAAATAAAGCTCATGCTTCAGTTTTGTGGTAGGCATGCATGTTCATTGTGTGAATCTGCTGGTTGATTCATTGGTTTAACAGAGATAGATATCTTAACATCTGTTTTTTTCTTTCAATCCTTAAATATTTGATCCTATTGGTATCTTCTACACTCATACTTAGTAACCAGGATTCATTTTTTTGTTTGTTTTTACAGAATTGTTTGTTTTAAAGATACTATGAATTTCACTTTATTATCAAGGTTGGCCCTCCAGGAACTATGTTAGCAGCTTTCAACTAACTACTATTTTAACTATTCCTCAAGACTCTTTCACATTATCACTGAGTGTTTAAGTGCCACATAGCATGGGAAATCATTTCAGGTGAATGAATGAATATTTTCCTTCTGTTCCAGGTCTTCACTGCACTTCTGTAGAAACTTGCTCCTGCATGTTAGGTGCAACTGGCTGCCTTCAGTGGAAGATTAAGTTAAGCAGGATGCTGGCTTTAGGATTTAAATATTTTGATGATGTAAAGGCCAGAATAATTGATGTACACAACTTCAGTAGTCACCAATCATTTTCTAGACTTTTTGGGCTGACAGATTAGTGTACTCAGATAATATTGTTAAGTATTTCCTTGAAAATCCCATACAATATACTGCACCAGGCACAGTTAGTAAGAACTGAACGATAGATAGTAATCACCGTGAAAGAAATAGTTCCATTATCTTATATAATGAAGTTCAGAGGCAGAAAGATAAAGGCATTTTCCCTTGTTATTTTTAATCCTCTAAGCTTCAGGATCATAAAGGGGAGATAGATGTCTCTATGGTACGAATGGAAAAAAAATAGAAAGCTCAATGACTGATTTTTTTTACTACACATAAGTTTCTTGACATTAATCTGTCATTGCAGGAAATTTTTAAGCTACAGTACTCTATAACTGGTAGTCTTGACTGACTTGTTCATGAATTAGATGGGTTTGGGAAAAAATCCCTAAGTAGAAAAAAAGGTGAAGCTTTTTTTTTTTTTTTAGACAAAAAGGGTGTGACAGAAACAGGTAGAAAGCGATTTACAGCAATTGACAAGTGAAACTGGTAGTTCTGCTTTTATTCTGTATGTCTTTTTGCATTTGGTGTTAATATTATGTCTATCGGTAGTTTTAATCAATTGTCCCAACATGAAAGAATCCAAAATAACATCATACCACCAAAAAATTATGATTTATCATACCACAGAGATCTCTAGAGGGATGAGGGACTCTGGTGAAAGGCTGTCACTCTGCAACACTCTGAAAAGAATCTCTTAAAAGAGAAATTGAAAAGGTCACTTCTGCAAAGTCAGTGTTATGCACTGAAAGCTGCAGAAGCATCTATTGCTTGCTGAAAACTCTCAGTTGCAACAATTAGATGCAAATCTTCAGTAACCAAATTCCAAGTGGAAACTAGCACTGGCAGATGAAAGCTATTTGAAATTAAAATGCACTTAAGCATATTTGCATAAAGACACAGTCATGTTTTCAAGTTTGGCCTTAAATATGTATCACTGAAAGAATCCCTCCTTATTTTAAGTCATACTTTTGTAAAATGCTTAAAAGTGAATCTTAAACAAGAGTCTCCTTTGCATTAAAGAGACTTTGGAGTAGTCAAATGTTGTTGTAGGTATGATTTCTATTCAATTATATTCAGCAGAAAAAATACTTAGCTTCCTCTCCCACATAAATTCTAAACCGATCCTTTTAAAAACAGGCAGCAAATTTTGGTATGGGTGGCTTAATTTTCAAATCTCATTTGTTTTAAATGAATTTAATGATATGAAAGATTTAAGAAGCTCATCAACAAGACAAAGTTCTCTTTATAACTTTACAGCAATGGAATATTGGGGGTTTGGGGCTTTTGTTGTTTGTTTTTTCCCCCAGAAATGGTTCCCTTGTAGGAATGCAAAAGAAGTATACCTGGTGAGTACTTATGCTCTGTAGAAACAGGCGACAAAGCTACAGCCATGGTGTAATCACTGAGATTTAGAGAAAATTTTAAATCATGAATTCATCTACATAAGGTTCTTCCTATAGGACATGGGCAGAGGTAAGTGTCCATCCTTGCTTATCATAGAGATGAATCCATCTGAAGATACCTATCTCTTCCCTATTGCTTAAATGATTACTTATACCAGATTATACTGTTTAGATAACAGAGGTTAGGTGAAAGAAATCTTCCTGCAAGAAGCAGGAGAGAATAGTCAACAGATAACGAACTGTTCTGTACTGTAGCACTTGTAAAATTAAAGAAGTAAAGCCAATGGTTTTTAAAGAAAAGTGAACAAAATATGATAAAAAGCAATGATACTGGGTTTGATGATTTTATTTATTTATTTATTTATTTTTAATCTAGAGAAATTATATTAAGGCTGTGCTCACCACAGCCAGTTTTGAGTGCCTAACAGCTAGATGGGAGTATCATTACTCTTTGATCCTCTGCATCCAAAGGAAGAACAAGTGTAATTCATGTCATGTTTTCTGAATGATTAAAAAAACCAGACAGCTGTTTTACAATAGTAGTTAATGGTATAATGGTGCCAACGGTGAGGTTGATACATAATTCCTCCACAAATGTGTATTTTTTAGTTCCTCCTTCTTTTCAACACATTTCCCAGACCGCTATTAATATCACTGGTATAACTGATAAATAATAAACTGGATTTGGCTGGAAAGCTCTCTGTAAATTGTCAAATGAAACTCATTACTAAAGTTTCACTTAAACACAAGATACTGAATTTTCTAAATGCTAAATTGCAGTGCAGCAATTCTTGAGGGTAACCAGCTTTGAAAGGCACAATACATGGTAAAGAGGTCTTTGAAACACTAAATGCTTTCTGGTCATCTTCTATAGCTTCTTGAAGTCTGTTCTCAGCTCTAACAAATCCATCAATACAGGTACATTCTGAGGGAATCTAGTGATGTTTCTATGTTGATTAAGGCTAAATGTTGTTGCCATAGGGATGATGTCCTCAAAAAGACATGCGTGAAAGGACTTTTTTGGTGTAGCCTCTCTTCTACAGGCGTGTTTTCTCAGTGCCTAGGTAGTCTAGGCACTGTTTTCCATTTAATTGGAGATTACTTCAACAACACTGTGATAGAGTACCCTCAGCTAAGTGGCTTTTAGATGGCCTCAGGGCATCATGGCTGTGCTGATTTTCATACAGGAGCTCCATGAGTGACGTGAGTTGCAGGAGCATGATATGAGATAACAGTAAGTTGTGTTGGTCTTGCTAGGAAATGAAGTGGGTGACACTATAGTGTGTATCTATCTTGCCTCCTGAGATCTTGTGCTGAAGAAAGGACTTAACTTCAAGGTTTCTGTCACCATTATTTGGATATGGACTTTCTGTCTCTCACAGCTAGGGATTCTGTGTCCATAGGAGGTGGCAGGCTGTGGGCATTCAAGACCATCTCTGAAGTTTCCTTCCGAGGGTAGGGGTCTTGATTCAATAACAAAATCAAGATTCATGGCAGCAGGAAGCCACAGCACATGGCAGTTTGCTTTGGTCCCTGAGTGAGGATGAAAAAAAGAGAGACTGAAACCTTGGCTGTAAGTTTTGACTCTTCTGCTTTGTATGGGCTGCTGTGCACAAATGCAGGCTCCTGAGGAGTGTTGTAAGGAGGGCTGACAGCCCACTGCTGGGTCATGTTCTATCCCAGGACCCTTTTTTTGAACTGAGACATTGAGAAAACGTAGCAAAGCATGCAGAATTCCTGTGCTGAGTACCAGGAATGGTTTTAGATAATGCAGATGTTGTGGGATGATTTGCATATAAAATTATTTGCTCCAAAGCTTGTATATGGCTGTGACTAGGGCACCTTTTCCTAGATCCTGAAACAGATTATATCAGAGAGAAAAAAAGGCACAGAATCACAGAATCAACTAGGTTGGAAAGGACCTTGAAGTTTATCTAGTCTAACCGTTAATCTAACACTGACAGTTCCCAACTACACCATATCCCTCAGCACTATGTCGACCCGACTCTTAAACACCTCCAGGGATGGGGACTCCACCACCTCCCTGGGCAGCCCTAGCTGACCCCAAAACCAGAAGATGTCAACTGAGAATTCAATGCTTTCTCTTCTCCTGTGTATCACCTGATGTGAGATTCACAAGGCAGGTCAATAGCATACAGAATCAAATTATATGGTCTTTTTAAATGGCTGAGTAAGGTTATTGGGAGTATGACAGAAGTTAGTGGAGAGCTTCATGTCTGCTCTGAACCAGCATCCCTTCCAAGAGCAGTGATAGCAAGTTATATTCAGAATTATAGAATCACACAATCATTTAGGTTGGAAAAGTCCAACTATTAACCTAGCACTGGCAAGTCCACCATTAAACCGTGTCCTTAAGCACCACATCTACATGTCTTTTAAATACCTCCAGGGATGGTGACTCAACCACTTTCCTGGGCAGCCTGTTCCAGTGCTTGACAACCACTACAGTGAACAAATGTTTCCTATTATCCAATCTAAACCTCCCCTGGTACAAATGGAGGCCATTTCCTCTTGTTCTATCACTTGTTACATGGGAGAGGAGACTGACACCCACCTTGCTACAACCTCCTTTCAGGTAGATGTAGAGAGCGATAAGGTCTCCCCTGAGCCTCCTTTTCTCCAGACTAAACAGTCCCACTTCCCTCAGCTGCTCCTCACAGGACTTGGTCTCTGGACCCTTCACCAGCTTCATTGCCCTTCTTTGGACTCACTCAGGTATGTCAATGTCTTTCTTGTAGAGGGCCCCAAAACTGAACACAGTAATCAAGATGCGGCCTCACCAGTGCCGAGGACAGGGGGACGATCACTTCCCTGTCCCTGCTGGCCACGCTATTGCTGACACAAGCCAGGATGCCATTGGCCTTCTTGGCCACCAGGGCACACTGCGGGCTCCTGTTCAGCTGGCTGTTGACCAACACTTTCAGGTCCTTTTCTGTCAGGCAGCTTCTAGACATTCTTACTGAAGCCTGTAGCATTGCATGGGGCTGTTGTGACCCAAGCACAGGATTTAGCCTTGTTGAATTTCATACAGTTGGCCTCAGCCCATCTATGCAGCCTGTCCAGACACCTTTTTACCCTTAAGATCAACACTCCTGCCTAACCTGGTGTCATCTACAAACTTAATGAGGGTGCTCTAAATTACCTCATCAGATCACTGATAAATAAATTAAACAGAACTGGCCCCAGTACTGAGCCCTGGGCAACACCACTTGTGGCTGATTGCTAAATGGATTTAACTCCATCAGCACTCTTTGGGCTTGGGCATCGAGCCATTTTTTTACCCAGCAAAGAGTACACCTGTCTCAATCATGAGCAACCAGTTTCTCCAGGAGAATGCTGTGGGAAATTGTGTGAAGAGCTTTACTAATCTACTACTTTACTTTGTTGTCTAGGTAGACAATATCCACAGCTTTTTCCTCATCCACTAAGTGGGTCACTTTGTCGTAGAAGGAGACCAGGTTTGTCAAGCAGGACCTGCCTTTCACAAACCCATGCTGACTGGGCCTGATCGCCTGGTTATCCTATATGTGCTGTGTGATGGCACTCAAAATGACCTGTGCCATAATCTTCCCTGGCACTGAGGTCATACTCATAGGCCTGTAGTTCCCTAGATCCTCTTTCTAGCCCTTCCTATAGATGGGTGTCACATTTGCTAACTTCCAGTCAACTGGGACCTCCCCAGTTTGCCAGGACTGCTGATAAATGATGGAAAGTGTCTTGTGAGCACTTCCACTAGCTCCTTCAGTACTCTTGGATGGATCCTGTCTGACCCCATAGACTTATGCATGTCTACATACTGAAGCAGGTTGCTAACCCTTTCCCCTGGGATTATGGGGGCTTCATTCTGCTCTCTGTCCCTGTCTTCCAAGGACCTGGGTTCCCAGGGAACCACTGCCCTTACTATTAAAGACGGAGGCAAAGAAGTCATTAAGTACTTTGTCACTATGTTTCCCCCCTGCATTCATTAAAGGATGGAGATTCTCCTTAGTCCTCCTTTTGTTGCTAATTTATTTATAGAATCAATTTCTATTATCTTCTGCAGCAGTAGCCAGATTTCTACCTGGGCTTTGGTCCTTTTAATTTTCTCCCTGCTAACCTCATGACATCTTTGCAGTCTTCCTGAGTTGTCTGCCCAAAGGTTATAAATTCTCCGAAGGTCATAAACTATCTTTTTTTTTTTTTTTTTTTCCTGAGTTCCAGCCAAAGCTCTTTGTTCATCCAGGCTGGTCTTCTTCCCCACTGGCTTGTCTTTAGGCACTGTGCCTTTAAGATTTCCTTCTTGAAGAATGTCCAGATTCCTGGACTCCTTTGCCCTTCAGGACTGCCTCCCAAGGGACTGTCAACCAGCCCCCTAAACAGGCTAAAGTCTGCCCTCCAGAAGTCTAAGGTAGCAGTTCTGCTGATCCCCCTCCTTACTTCTCCGAGAATCAAAATGTCTATTTCATGATCACTATGCCCAAGATGGCCTCCAACCATCACATCACCCACAAGTCCTTCTCTGTTCACAAACAACAGCAAAGCAGGTCTCAAATCCTGGGAACACTTTTCAGGTAGTGTTCTCAGTGGGGCCACAAGCATGTTCTTTGACTATGAGTTGATCAGAAACTTGTAATTTTGAATGTGTAATTTCAGAACAGAAGCTGTAAACATATGCAATTAGATATTTTTATAACTTTTTTTTTTTTTTTGCCATAGTACTGAAATTTCCTAGCCAACTCATTTGATTGCAATTGGAAAAAGCTTCTGTCTTTGAATGATAGAATTAGGAAGACAAACTAGCAAGCGCTTACTAGTCGGTGTACAAGATAAAAGAATTGGCCAAGCTGATGTAGCAAAGAATTAAATTTCTGAAATAAGCCGTGGCAGAAACAAGAAAGAAACCATTCACATGTGCCCCATATCCTGACTAAGAAATAGAGAAATAGACTCTTTCAGTTTTATATGAGCATTCAAACTTGAAATACCATCTTTTTTTTTTTTTTTTCTAAAAAAAGAGGAAAATTAAGAAAATAATATTTTTTCAGGGCAAATGGATTGCCAACCTGTAATGGTTTTGTTTTCAAAGAATTAAGACCATGTTATTTGCATTCATCTACAATGAAGTGGAAATAGGATTTGTCAACAAGTCATAAAAAGAACAACAAATTATTGTATAATCACATAATACAGAAGGCTATGCCCTACCATAACAATTTATGCTTAGATAATAAAAATAGAAAACAGTAGATGAAGAGGACTAAACTCTCTAGAATACTACAAATAAGGATTTTAATAATAGAAATTAAGTTATTAAAAACACAGAAAACAGAACTTTGAATGTACTCAGTGACATGATGTCAAAAACAGTATCTGTAAAAGGATACTAAATAAAAGAGTTGATATGTTTACTAATATTAATAAAAATGGCAAGAATTCTAAAGACAGAAAAAATGCAATTTGAGGAGAAGGAAGCAGTGATTAACTGAAAGTAAACAAGATGGAACAAGGAGGAAAGGTCTTCCAGTAAATTGTTTGAGTTTCAAAATATGTCCTGAACAAATGAGATGGTTACATAAGACTGTCAAAAGGCACCATTAAGCCTGTTAACAATAGACTGCTCAGCTACCATATAATCAAAGTGTTAAAGGATTCTTTTTGTTAACACTGACATTAAAAGATATCATCAGACTGAGCTATTATTGTCTTTAACAGAACCACAAGTAACATGAGGTGAAATGTGTTCACTAAGATCAACACGTTGCTCATCATTGCCGAGGTTTGTTCTGTAATGTTGCTTTTAAACAGCCTGTTTATTTCATTTAATAGTCATAAAGAAATACCATATAATGAGAAAGCTCTGATTTATCCTCCAAATAGTTGACAGATTACATAGAATTAAGTTAGTCTTTCATCTCTCAGCTGTTTTTCATCTTTTTGTTAATATGGCAGTGAATAAACTAATTAAAAAAAAATCCTAATTCAAATGCAGTTCAAATCCAACATAAAGAGCCTTAGCAAGCTGTCATTTACTTCCACTAACCATAAAAATCACTGTATCAAATTAGTCTCATTGCTTACAATCTTTAGAAGAAAGTGAAAGTTAAAAAAAAATCATTACAAGTTTGGGGTTGTATTCATCCGTGTTCTTTTGAGTTAGCTGTGAAAAGTGAATCCATAGCATTAGCAATGAAGCATTAAAGAATTCTAACAATTTAATCCAAACTATTTTTGCAAGTAAATTCAAAGATGAAGATCTGGAAACCAAAATACAGCAACCTTTTGAGTGAATTGGTGCAAATGACATGCTAATGGAAGATCCTGGAAGATAAATGTCTGTCAAGAAAAGTGGTTGATAAGTAACTGATGTTTAGTTTTGTAATCAAAGTATTAGTCTGTCTGGAAGAAAAAAAAAAATCTTTTTTTTTTTTATTTAATATAAAGGCTAACAGATTTAAGGTGAGGTGGTCTACAATGGTTTGTTTTGGTGGTTTGATTTTTTTTTTTTTTTGGGGGGGGTTTGTTTTCTATTTTATTATATTGGGGATGTATCTCCAAACATGGTGTTATAATCAAAGCCATTTTTTATAAAAAAAAAATATATATATAGTTTATTTGGGTTCAATCGATTCAGGGTGGAAAGCAATAGGCAAAGCAGCGCTGGGTGCATGGAGAGCCGCAACTCTGCCGCACGCACACCGAGTTCCAAAAAGCAGCGTTTTTTATACTCTTGTGCCATCATCTTTAACCAGTCTCCTCCCGTCAGATAGTTGTCCTGCTCTTTTCCATTGGGTCCTTTGAGTTGTTTGAGTATGTGTCCTTCTCCTATTGGGTCTTTCGAAGGTCTCGAAGCCTTGGTCTCTTGGTGCGCTTTTCTCCTATTGGATCTTTTAAAAGCCTCATGATCTCATCCTTTTGGCGGGCTTTTCTTCAAACAGCAGTTACTCATCAGCTCTAGGTGGGGTTTCTGAGGCACGATTACATTGTTCCAGTCTGAATGGCACACTTCACATTTAATTGTTTAACATTTACAGATCATTCAAGTGTACCTACCCGCCTTGCCCAACCTAGCAAATTAGTTACAATAGTTTATTACAGTACCCGCTTGCTTAACTTAGCAAATTAGATACAATAGTTTTTTACAATGGCAAACTATTTGTCTACTTTAATTAGCTCTGAACCACAGTATACATTCATTTGCTATATTGGCTATAATCTCCTTTGACTTAAATAGGAATTTAAGTTCCTAGCTCATATGTTGACATACGTATTTAGACAATGAATTGCAGGTGAACTGTATCCTGTATTTTCATGATACACGGTTAAATCTAGTAGGATGAACTGCATCCCATTTCTACTTTAAGATGTGATGAACTGCTCTGTGGAGGTTTCCCTAGTTACTTCTATGTCAAGATGTTAAGTGAGTGTAAGGAACTGAAAGAAGTAATACCTCAAATATTCATCGACTCAGAAAACCTCAAAGACAAGCCTTTGGATTAGTCTAAGGAATGTCACCCAAGGAAGCAGAAATGTATCTAAGGATGCTCCCCCCACTCCCTTGCAGTTTCATTGTCAAACTCCTTAGAAAATCCTCAGAGGGGGAGACATGGGTTGAGTGAAACCACGTGTTATCCCTCAAACACAAGTACCGCTAATCACCGGCTCTATTGTTTAGGCCAGATACTTTGTGGCTCTGTTGTGCAAGCCAGACACGCTTGCCTTGCTAATGACTTCGCACCTTTGCCACTGAAGTGGTAACAAGAACTGAGAAGAGGTGATCATTTCTGGGATGACTGATAAGAAGCATGAAGCCAGCAAAAATCTCTGGGAAGAGGAAAAACCAAATGTGGGCAGGGTGAGTATGATCACGGACTCAACTGGAACCCATGCTCCACATTTTTCGTCGTCTCTCATGGAAATGTATTTGTGGAATACCTGCCCCTCCTCCTCTAGTGTGCTATTCAGATCATAAAATCAACTTAAAAGGTGATAGAAACTTTGCTATGTGTTGCACCCACCACCCAAGATTACTGGATCTGAGACAATGCTGGATCCAGCTGTGGTGATCCAGATTTCTTTGTCGCCTTTCCTTTCCTTTCCTTTCCTTTCCTTTCCTTTCCTTTCCTTTCCTTTCCTTTCCTTTCCTTTCCTTTCCTTTCCTTTCCTTTCCTTTCCTTTCCTTTCCTTTCCTTTCCTTTCCTTTCCTTTCCTTTCCTTTCCTTTCCTTTCCTTTCCTTCCCTTCCCTTCCCTTCCCTTCCCTTCCCTTCCCTTCCCTTCCCTTCCCTTCCCTTCCCTTCCCTTCCCTTCCCTTCCCTTCCCTTCCCTTCCCTTCCCTTCCCTTCCCTTCCCTTCCCTTCCCTTCCCTTCCCTTCCCTTCCCTTCCCTTCCCTTCCCTTCCCTTCCCTTCCCTTCCCTTCCCTTCCCTTCCCTTCCCTTCCCTTCCCTTCCCTTCCCTTTCCTTTTAGATTTATAAGAGACCACATTGCTTATTATCCTTTTCCAAGTTTAAATTGTTTTCTACCACAAGTACAACATTTTAACTGGTCATTTGGTGTAATTTCATCTTAATTTAACGCAAGGGGATCACAGAACTGTTGTGATTCTTCGGGCTTCCAGTTTGGGTCATGACAGTAAGATCTCACAAATGACTCTACAGACTAAACATTCCCCTATCAGCATGAGCATTATGTTCATTTTTCTGGTCCAGGCTATATGTAATTACAATTGACGCAATTTCATTTTGTACACAGGAGAAATTGAACACAACCCTTTGCAGAATGTTCCAAAAAGCAGAAGTAAAAGCATTTATCTGAACAGTGGGCCAAAACATCAAGAAGGAATGAGAGAACCTGAAGCTTGATCTTGCATATACTGGTTGAATACTTTGCTTATTGGGTAGCTGTGAAAAAGACTGGAACCATCATATCAGTATCTTTAAATATATAGAACTTGTGGGGAAAAAAAAAAAAAAAAAGACGACGACATTTTTCAGTGAATCCAACCTCCCTTCCCCCAAATTTCTAGATGATCAAGCATAAATGTTTTGACTGAAGAAAATATTATTATGAAAAAACCCTGATATTAGTCAGAAATTGCAATACTAAGTCAGAATAGACTACCTATTGACTCATTTTTCCTCCATGTGATCAAAATTTTTGCAGATGGTAAGCTGGCACTCAACTCTTCTTTATTCCATTACTTTTGAAAAGTGATTCCACTGTGCATCAGCAAAATGTTTCATAAATTCAGCTCACCAAAAAGCATTACCATTCATTTTTTGCATGATTTTGATTCATTTGGTCCTATTGCACATGAACAGTTTGATCAGAACTGATATGAACTGATGCTTGCTTGAGGAGTCATGAAAATTTACATAAGCAGAAAATAATCAGCAAAGCTGGTGCTAAGATAAGCCTCTTGCTTTGAATAAGTTCTCAGAAACCAATTTTTGTTTCATATACTTATGACAATTTGCAAGCAGTCACCCCTTTTATTACATTCAAATGCTTGCTCAAAGAAAAATACCATGCTATGAATTGCTAACATCACTTCCCGCAGCAGCTATGGGGTCCTTGGAGTTCTTTTGGCCAAATACCAAGGTAGCTCATCTCTGCTCTGCTTATGACATTTTGTTTGATCACATCGTAAAGGGGTAAGGCTGTGGAATGTATACATAGCACTATACACTAATAAAGTGTTTATCCTTTAATGTCTTCCAGATGCTTGCCTATAGGTTTTTCCAGCAGTAAAGAGAATGTGTTGGCTTGATGTGATCTTGTGTTTATATTGTCTGTTGGGTATATGTGACAAGTCACATTCTTTCCTCCTTTACTTTTGTAGAATCAGTAAAGCAAGTGCAGTCTTAAAGGTCTGTTCCTCTATGTGTAACACACACTAGGCCCATTAAATAACTAGGATCAAATGGTAATAAAAACTGAGGTTAGAAGAACATCCTTGAGCGAAAAGCACTCAGTAATTTCTGTGTTACGTGAAATCACAAAATTCTGTGGGACTGACGATGTTTAACTCCAGGGAGTTTTGGAGTAGTTAGAAGGACAGAAGATTTCCCAAATTTAGGAGAACACTCAAGACTCAACATGTTTATTTCTCCATTCAGAATGAAAGTGCATGATGCTTGGGATGGGATTATTGCTTACCGTTTGATGCTGTTATTTATGGCAGTTAAGACAGGTGCAAACAGCCAAGGGTTGTGACTACCTTTTAATTACATGCTGCACAGTTGTAAATGGCCAGCTGAATCAACATAGAGTGCTGTGGGGCAGTAGATAAACAAAATCCTGGCTTTTTTACCCAGGTAGGAGTTCCTGTTGAGCTAAGGCTGAAAATCAGTCAAGAAAAATCAATTGAAATATTCTAACAAATTAAAATGAAAATGTAATGTGAACAGTTTTTTTTCTGTTATGACATATCAGCTAAAATTTCTGAAAATGTTTAAATGCCTTTCAAACCCAAGTACTTTTTCACTAGCAATACAGACATATAGGCCCAAACTATTTACACTCATCAAAGAACTACACAGCCTATGTGATTTATTCTGTTTCTATTTCAAAAGCCTCTGCCAGCATAGTGATTGTCCTCAAGAACGTGATCTTTGGTTGACAGCAAAATCTTCCATTATACAAACAGTTGTACTGTCAAAACTGAGCTTTTGCTGAATTAGCTAATTTTGCTTGAAAGGGCTGGAAGAAATCACTTTAGTGGAGGCACTGACTTGCCAGTGATACAGAATACCATTGGGACTGAATTTTTCTCAGTCCAAGCCTAGGACATAGTGCACATCCTGTTTTTACGAAAATGCCGAACTGCAAAGGCTCATTGTGCAAGATTCAGTTTACTTCTGGAATGCCTAGGTGTTATGGACATGGACCTACAGAGTCTCACATCCCATGGAAACGTGACTCCCTGTGCATACTCTCTGAGGCGCTTTGGAAGGGAATTCACACAGCCAGCACCTTGAACAGGTTGTACCCTGAAGTCAGCTTGCTACTGAGAGCGCCACCAAGCATAGAGACAAGCTCCAAATGCCACCTGCTGGAAATCTCAATAACAATGTAGGAAGATAATTTTGTCCACTAAAGAGCCACAGGTAGACAATGATGACACAAAGCTCATAATTTTCTTTAAAACCACCACTTTTTTGGTGGCAGGAACAGTAGCATTCTGCTGCTCTAATAAATATCTGTGGTGAGAACACACATCAAGGGAATAGGAGACTCATTAATTTCTATGTAGTACCTGAGGGGATCAAATCAACTGCTTCTACCTTTCAAGTGTGAGATTATAGATGCTTTCTACCCATCACACAGAAGCTGTGCAAAAGATGATGACCCTGTGATGAAGAACATAGTGAACATCTATCTAATGATCAGGATTGTCAGCTACAAAGGAGAGAGGAAGATCATGAGCTCTGTTTTCATGGGACAGTTATTGGATATAGTATTTAACTGCTGAAACAATGAGATATCAAAGAGGGAAAACTGGTATTAATATCAGCCCCATATGATGACATGGAAATTGGGTCTTGCTATTTCCTTTTCCAACAGGTGGACATATTTGATTGAAATTTGTAGCTACATAGATAGAATATAGTTAGAGCTGTATATAACTATTCACTTAGTATTATTGGCATGCTGATTAAGTAAATATTATCCAGAATCACCAAAATAAGTGAATTCTGAGGTTTAATAAGGCTGATCAGTGAGGAAAGATAATTGAAAAGGACCGTTTTAATTACTTCATTGATGTTAATAATAGGAACAGTGTTTTCAACATTTCCATCAATAATTTGAAAGGAAATATAAAAGTCTTACTGATAAACTTTGCAGAATCAACTGCCAGAGTAGAAAATAGTGCTAATAACACATAAATTTGGCACATCGGTATTCTTATCTGTGGCCTCTCCATCAATACATACCTTGGTACAGCCACATAAAAATGTAGCCCTTTCAAAATGACAAATGCAGAGTTTAGCTAAAATCTGTGGACTGCACTTTGGAAAGGTTTCTAATATAACCTTTTAAAAGGTCTTCTAGTAATCATAATAAATAAAAAACTGAGTTTGAGCTCCTATTATGAAGCTGTGAAGAGAAAAGCCAATAATCCTGGGATGCTATGAATTAGAGATTTTTACTTCTGTCTGTGGTTTTAATGCCTCTGTCTGAGGCAGATAAATAACAGAGGGTCAGTGATTAAGCCTTTGCCCTAGGGTCAAGGTAGACTGATTAGTTCACAGGTGTGATGCTTAGGACCTTCTCTACACCAGATTTGTCCTGAAGAGAGCTGATTGGAGCAGTAGAAAGCACATACAGGAAAGGAATTAGTCATCAAAGTGGATGATTGGTGTTCAAACTGGGAATTAGTCATCAAAGTGGATGACTGGTGTTCAAACTCATTCCGTGGCTGTCTTTTCTATAATGCAGTGTATAGGTGCACCTGCTGAAACCTTAATTAGAATAGTGAGATCATTTTAGTGCACATAGTTTCAGAAAGGTACATGTTAATTCTAAAGAGTTAAAAAAAAAAAAAAATTCAAGTAGTGGGGAGCCAGAAATAATACGAATTAGTGCAACACTTGAGAAAATTATCTTACTTGCCTTTTTTAAAAAAGAGGCTGAGAAAATAATGATATTCTAATGCATAAATACCCAAAGAAAGAGACTGATATAAAACACTTTACACATAAGTAAAAAAAGACACAGAAAGAACCAGTTATTGGAGGTGAAGTCAAACAAACTCACATATTAAGATATGAATAATTAATAGTAAGCTGATGAAAGGAGTAGACTGATATACTACCAAAGGAAGTACTGGATTTTTCACCTTTTTGTAGCTTCAGAACAAGACCTTTCAAGAAGATATGCTATAGTTATATGCAAACTTTTTGTTCAGATGTGAAAAGGACCAGCTGAAATATAATCACCACTCATATACAGATGATGTATATACATATATATATTTTTTATATATATAGATATATTTTTATATATATATATATATTTGTATACTTACATATACAAATGACCTAACAGATCCTTTTTGGCCTTTATTTCTATGGACCTATATGCCAAAACATTAATATTAATTGGAAATTATAAGGTAGAGTGAATAAGTTCTGTAAGATTTACTTTGTACTGGCCTAGATAACAATTAAATGCAGGTGAAACAGATTTAAATATATAAAGAGCTAGAAATAATTTTATAAAATAAACAATACATTCTTTGCATTATGACTGTGTTCTCCTTAAAATACTAGGAGTGGACTTATTTTAAAAGATATTTAATGATTTTGGAAAGCATGGCCTTGACAGCAACAAAAATGAGGATTTTTCCCACACTGAGGGTAAGGTAACAGCTATGATTGGCTGGGTTTTATTTAGCATGTGTTTTATGACTGATGTGGAGATGTAAGACAGCTGAATTAAATGCTTAATATTTGGCTTATATGTTGAGTTTAATAGAAGAATCATGCTTTGAAATGTTAATTTACAGGATATGAACATTCCTTTGAATGGAACTGGATTGGAAGTCCCAGTTCATTGCAGTTAGAATATTAGTTTAAAACATAACATAGATGCAGTCCTTTTTGGTCATTATTTATCAAGACTATGCTTGAGCCAATGTGCTAGTGTTCGAAAGTTAGTATTCCTAAGATCTGTCAAGTGATTACTAGCAATCAGTCTACTTTTTTTTATTAAAATAAATAGCAACATTCTTAACCTGGGCAAAAGTGGAATTGTACTAGGTGCATATATACTGTCAAATTGGTTTACTTCTTGTTTTACTTCAGGAACATAGCTCTGCCAATAATCTGCACATTGCACATGTTAATTCAGTCATAGATTCCAAGTAGTGAACTGAGCAATAGAAATCTGGATATGGAAGAAAGAGTAGTTTGTTGTGGGAGGTTGCGTTATACAAAGAGCATTGATGTGAGCCAGTGCCCAAAGCTGTCCAAGTAACGAGGGTTCAATCTGGGCCATCAATAACAAGGTCAGTATAGATAGACTTCAGGCAGCTAAAAATTCAGTCAATAGGGAATATAGTAACTGTATTTAGGGAATGTAGCTGTAATTAGATCTATGGTAAAACAGAGTGTGGGACAAAACAATCATGTCAATTTCATTTATAAAAATAAAAAAAGCCATGAATTTAATATATTTTAAGGTCAGAAGTCACTGTTTGATGTACTGGTTAATATAGGTCATAGGACTTTCATGAATTAATTAGCATTGACTTCTATGACCTTTACTGTTTGGCTTTTCCCTGTTATATGTAACTGCTGAAATCACCAGATCAGAAAGAAATTGAAGATATTTTTCAGTTCATTCACTTTGAACTTTTCAATGTTATTTGCAGTCCTCTGCATCAGTGTCATATGCTTCTATAAAGGGAGCTCATGTGCCCTTTCTCATCTAGACTCTGCAAGAGCATAGTTCCTATTAGCTCTAGGTAGCTCTTTAACTATATGAAAATAAAAATGATAGTAAGCTGATATTACTTTAGAGAAAGTGAGGGAGAGGAAAAGGAATGAGCTAGAAGGGAAACAACATGAATGTGTTTACTCTTTTTTCTGGATCAGTTTGCTGACTAATGATCTAAAATAGGTGGGAAAGAAAACAACTTCATCTGTTTTAAAATGTCATTACAAAGAATATCTCACTAATTATTTTTAAAAATTATTATTCCTTCATATTTTTAAAGGAAACTAAAGTCTTCAGTATGCAAAAGTGAGAAGAGTCTTGTATCCAAAAGTAGTCAAAAGTGTGTGACAATATATGAATATAGAGATTATGTAGGAGTTCTTACCCTTTGCCTCTGCAAATCTGCAATTATAGGGAACACTGCACCTCATCAATTTACCTTTGCATTTACTGACTACTATTTGATTTATATTCCTTCTATGATTTTTTAAAATTGTTTTGTGAATAAATATAAAGTTTGGAATCCACAACAAGCTGTGGCAACTAATTCCATGTATTAATCACATACCTTCTGACAGCATTCCTCCTTTACTTGTTTTGAATCATCTACTTGATCATTAAACTTGATGGCCTACTTTATTTGGCCATTCTGATACTGAAGCCTTTTTTTAAATTGGATCTGGCTGGGATAGAGTTAATTTTCTTCATAGCAGCATGTATGGTGCTGTGTTTCTGACTTGTGATCAAAACAGTGTTGATAACACACCAAAGCTTTAGCTGTTGCTGAAGATTCAAGGCCTTTCTGTTTTTCAAGCTGCCCTACCAGTGAATAACCTGGGGGTGGACAAGAAGCTGGGAGGCGACACAGCCTGGACAGTTGACGCCAACTGACCAAAGGGATATCCCATGCTATGTGATGTCATACTCAGCAATAGAAGTTGGGGAAAGGCGTAAAGGTTCATAGTTCTGGTGTTTATCTTCTCAAATAACCATTAAGTGTGCAGAGGTTCTCCTTTCCAGAAGATGGCTGAACACCTGCCTGCTGTGGGTAAATTCCTTATTTTGCTTTGCTTGTGCGTGTGGTTTTGTTTCATTTACTAAACTGTCTTTATCTTGCTCATAAGTTTGCAGTTTTTGCTCTTCTGATTTTCTCGATTATCCCGCTGGGAGTGGTAAGTGAGGGACTGGGTGGGTTCTTAGCTGCTGGCTGGGACAACCCACTATGATTATCTTTGACAAAGTTTGCTACAACTCTTCATGAATCAGGAGTAATGGTGGCCACCCCCCACTCCCACAACAGACAGCCCCAGGGAGCACCAGGGGCCAGGAGCCCTGCGAGCAGAGCAGGCAAACAGGGCATGGCATGTCAGCCGGATCGTGGCACGCAGTTTGTGTGGCAGTTTGTGCATGAGGTTGCACAGGGAGGGAGCCTTTCTGAAGGAGGGACATTCCACTGAATGAGTGGAGAGGCTTGAAGTCCACATAACCGAGCAACAGAGCACTGAGAACTGTTCTGTCACAGGCCAAGGGCACTCATCCTACCTGGCCCTCAGGGCAGGATGGCCGGCACTCGCCTGAGAGCAGAGGCTGCAGCTCCAGCTGGGGTGTCCGCACCATCTACCCCAGCAGTGGCAGATGCCTCCACCCAGATGGAGCTGCTGAAGGGAGAGGCTGCAGGGCAGACCTCAGAGTGCGGGAGGTGCCTGGACCTTTCTGCTGGGGCAGGGACAGGCAGCAGACCTGCCTGCAGAAGGTGTGCCCAGGCGGAGGAGCGCCTGCAGCAGGTGCTGAGCTGCCAGAGGCGGTGAGAAGGCTGTGTTGTGTAGCACCAGGGAGGATGAGAAGGAGTCGGATAGCTCGTTCCAAGCGCAGTCTGCAGTGGACAGACCACGGCCAAACAGCCAAAAACTCCCCCACCGGCACACATGGAAGGGAGAGGGGCCAATACTGCAGTAGAATGTAAACTTGCAACAGTGAGGCCATGCAGGAGAAAGAGACTTCCCCCAAAGCCTGAGGTGCCCTTGCAGAAACGCTTCACCGCTCTGCAGACTGAAGAGCAAAGACCTGTCACATCAGGAGAGATGCTGGAGCTGAGTAAGGCAGCCAGATGTGCTCTCCGTACAACAACCAGCACAACTGAGGAAAGCTGAGGGGTGATAGCAGCAGGTGACTCTCTTCTGAGAGGTATGGAGGCACCCATCTGCTGACCTGACGCACTCTCTAGAGGGGCGTGCTGCTTACCAAGGGCTTGTATCAGGGATGTCACCGAGAGACTACTCAGCCTCGTACAGTCCACTCACTATTATCCACTGTTGTTTCATGTGGGCACCAAAGACACAACCAGGAGCAGTCTGAGGAGTATCAAGAAGGATTACAGAGCCCTGGGAGTGTCAGTAAGAGACTCTGGAGCACAGGTAGTTTTCTCATCAGTCCTCCCAGTCAAAGGGAATGGGTTTGAAAGGGCCAGTCAAATCTGGCGAATCAACAATTGGTTACGGGACTGGTGCCACAGCCAGGGGTTTGGTTACTTAGACCATGGGACTCGCTTTGAGAAACGTAAGATACTAGGGGATGGTGGTGTCTGTCTGTCAGAGAAGGGGAACAGCATCTTAGGCCATAGTCTTGCCAAGGTTGTTAAGACGGCTTTAAACTAAATTTGCCAGGTGAGGGAAACCTCACTCTTACCAGTTTGATGCCAGCACCAGCAACAGAAGCCCAGAGCCTGGAGAGGGATCACAGGTCAGCAGGAGAGCACCTGGAGAGCAGCACAAAGGAATTCCAGCCAGTAAGTCAGCCTCAACAGGGGCCCAACTTAAATGCCTCTATGCAAACACACATAGCATGGGAATAAACAAGAGGAGCTAGAGATGTGTGCACACCTGCGGGGCTACAGTCTTATTGGCACCACAGAGAAGTATGACTTCTTTGACTAGAGTGTTGACAGGGAAGGATATAGGCTTTTTAGGAAGGACAGGCAGGGGAGATGAGGAGAGGGTGTTACCCTCTATGTCAATGACCAATTTGAGTGCATGGAGCTCTGCCTGGGGATGGATGAGGAGCCAACCAAGAGCTTATGTGTCAGACTTAAAGGAAGTGCAGGGAGAGGTCACATTATAGTGGGGGTCTGCTACTTGTCCCCTGACCAGAAAGACCAAGCAGATAAGGATTAGGATTGGATTGGGATTGGTATTAGGATTGGGATTGGTATTAGGATTGGGATTAGGATTAGGATTAGGATCAGGATTAGGGCAGCAAGGAGGGTGCACAGCAAGCTTGCTACCCTGGCCTTCAGGACAGCAGATTTTGGCCTCTGCAGGGTTCTGCTTGGTACAGTACCATGGTATAATGCCCTGGAGGGAAGAGGAGCCCAAGAAAGCTGGTAAATATTCAAGGATCACCTCCTCCAAACTCAGGAGTGATGCATCCCAACAAAGAGAAAGTTAGGCAAAAACACCAGGAGTTTGGATGAACAAATTGTTCCTGGACAAGCTCAAACACAAAAAGGTAGCCTACAGAGGGTCGAAGAAAGGACAGGTAGCCTGGGGGGAATAGAGACAAATTGTTCAAGCAGCCAGGGATCAGGTCAGGTAGGCCAAAGCCCTGATAGAATTAACAGGAATATCAAGGGCAACAAGATAAAGCTTCTATAAGTATGCTGGTGATAAAAGGAAGATTAGGGCCCTTTCCAGAAGGAAACAGTATGCGTGGATACCTGGTATATGGAGAAGGCTGAGGTACTCAATGGCTTCTTTGCCTCGATCTTCACTAGAAAGGGCTCCAGCCACACCACCCAAGATGCAGAAGGCAAAGGCAGGGACTGGAAAAATGAATAACCACCCACTATAGGAGAAGATCAGGTTTGGGACCATCTAAGGAACACGAAAATGTACAAGTCCATGAGGCCTGATGAGATGCATCTGCAGATCCTAAGGGAACTGTTTGTTGAAGTGGCTAAGCCACTGTCCATCATATTTGAGAAGTCATGGAAGTCTAGTGAAGTTCCTGCTGACTGGAAAAGGAAAAACATAAACCTCATTTTTAAAATGGAAAAAAATACCAGGGGAACTACAGGCCAATCAGTCTCACCTCTGTGCTTGGCAAGATCATGGAGCGTATCCTCCTAAAAACTATGCTAGGCCACATGGAAAATAAAGAGTGACAGCCAACATGGCTTCACTAAGGGTAAATCGTGCCTGACAGATTTGATGGAGTTCTAAAACAAGATTACAGGACTAGTGGATAAAGGAAGAGCAGCTGACATAATCTACCTGGACTTGTGCAAAGCATTTGACACTGTCCCACACAGCATCCCTGTCTCAAAATTAGAGACATATGGATTTGATGTAATGACCACTTTGTGAATAAGGAGTTGGCTGGATGGTCGTGCTCAAAGAGTTGTGGTCAACAGCTCAACGTCCAAGTGGAGAGCTGTGATGAGTGTCATTCCTCAGGGGTTGGTGTTGGGACCAGTGCTGTTTAACATCTTTGTTGAAGACATGGACAGTGGGATTGAGTTGAGGTGTTAGAGGCCAGTGGGATTGAGTTGATACATGCCATCCAGAGGGACCTTGACAGGCTTGAGAGGTGGAGTTGTGCAAGCATCATGAAGTTCAACAAGGCCAAGTGCAAGGTTCTGCGCGTGAGTTGAGGCAATCCCAAGCACAAATATAGCCTAGGCAATGAATGGATTGACAGTAGCACTGCAGAGGACTTGAGGGTGGACGGAAAACTGACTATGACCCAGAAATGTGCTCTTGCAGCACAGAAGGCCAACTGTATCCTGGGCTGCATCAAGAGAAGTGTGGCCAGCAGGTCAAGGGAGGGGATTCTGCCCTGCTGCTCTTGTGAGACCCTGCCTGGAGCACTGTGTCCAGCTCTGGGGCCCCCAACATAAGAAGGACATGGACCTGATAAAGCAGATCCAGAGGAGGGCTTTGAAGATGATCAGGGTGCTGGAGCACCTTCTTTATGAGGACAGTCTGAGAGAGTTGGGGTGTTCAGCCTAGAGAAAGGAATGCTCCTGGGAGACCTTAGAGAGGCCTTCCAGTACTGAAAGGAAGCCTACAGAAAAGATGAGGAGGAAATGTAGCGATAGGATGAGAGGAAACGGTTTTAAACTCAAAGAGGGTAGATTTAGATCAGATGTAAGGAAGAACTTCTTTACCATGAGGGTGGTGAGACACTGGCACAGGTTGCCCAGAGCAGCTGTGGGTGGTGCTTCCTCCCTGGCAGTGTTCAAGGCCAGGTTGAACAGGGCTTGAAGCAACCTGATCTAGTGGAAGGTGTCCCTGCCCATGGCAGGGGGTATGGAACTAGATGATCTTTAAGGTCCCTGTCAACCAAAACTGTCCTATTATTTTATGATTCTGTGATTATATGATTCTAGGGCTACTATATTCCTTTTTGAGATGTAAGAACTAGAACTGCACATGGTTTGCAAAATGTGAGTGCACCACAGAATTGGATAATGAAATAATGTTGTCCTCAGTTGTGTTATCTTTTAATTTCCTAATAATTTCTAACATTTTGCTTTCCTGTCTGACAGCTACTGATAATTTTCTTAGATAATCCATTATAAAGATTTTTTTTTTCCTCATTGGTAATTAACTAGTTCAGAACTCATCACTGTACATGCAGTTTAGGATTGTTTTCCTGCCATGAATATAATTTTGCATTTCTCAAGACAGAATTTCATCAGCTATTTACAGTATCCTTTTAAACTCCCTGTAAGGTGTCAGTGGAACAAATAGTAACTGTAGGGTACTCTTGAGACATACTATTCCATACCAACCAACATGATAAATACTATAGAGAAAAAGTTCTCCAGGAGATTGAACAAGATTTTTCAGAAAGCTATGACATGATTTTTTTTTTTTTTTTTTTTTTTTTTGTGCATAATTATTCTCAGGTAAAACCTTATATAAGTCACAGTAATTTGTACTGACAAAAGAAAGTGATGTTCCACTTTGTCTTCAGAACATGTGACTATTATCTCAAGGTATTCAGAAAGAAGCTTTGTATCACCCAATCCTCTTTCTACTTCAATCCTCTAAAAATGAGTAGATAGCAGGGTGACATTAATGAGGTATGTTACTTATCTTTGGTTTGAGAGATTGAGAGATGACTTGTAACTCCTTGAAACAGGGCCTGAGAGAAACAGGCCTGTGAGCAAAAAACAGCCTGAGAGAGCTAAGGGATGGGGGGGAGAGGAGGTGCTCCAAGCTGAGGAATGTCTCAAACACTTGCAAGCAGAAAAACTATAGTTACAGTGTGGAGTTGATAAGACTGCCTGGACAGCACAGGATGGACTGGAGGACGGAGCCCTCTGGAGACAGGATGGTTCTGCTCTGGTGCATCTGGTAAAGTTTTAAGGGCCATCTGTCCAGTGAATGACCTTTGCTTCGTTATCCGTGAAATGCATATTGAAGTTGACACCCCTGAATATGCTAATGAAGATTAACAAGATCATGCTAATTACATCATCCCATGAAGCGCCTTACCCCTCCCCATACATGGGATACATAGGTATGTGGGTTGACTTAGGGGAGAGACCCAAGGAAAGCATGTATAAATTGAAGGGAGGGTGAGAAGTGAAAGGGAAAAAGAGAAAAGAAGACATGAAGTGAAGAAGATGGATGCATCCCTGATGAACTCAGATAGGACCAATGCAGGAACCCAGACCAGTGATCTCTATTTCTCTATTCTCTCTATCTCTCTCCTTTTCTTTTTCCCCTTTTTCCCTAACTACTATTAAGTAATGCAAGGCATACTGTATTGCTTGCCATAACTTGTTATATACTTATCCAGTTATCACGTGCCCAGTTAGTTCAGTGTGGGAAGTTAATAAATGTCTGGACTTTGCAAATTGTCTCCCCATTGTCCACTCTTGGGACATTTGGGGATTTATGAATCTAAGTCACTTGTTTCCCTCATCTGAGCAGGACATGACAGAGGTATAGTCACTCTGAGCGATATTTTTCTAACACTAATGCCTGAGTTCAAAGACATAAGTAAATACAGATTAGAATGGAAATATACAAGGGATCATATGTCTGAATTGCTTGCTCAGGTTAAATAGAAAGGAGTTGATTAATCTCACGTATCAAACCTAAGAAATATGCTGCTACTAATGCATGTGAATATACTTCTGTAAAAATATTTCAAATTTAAATGGAAATGTATTTAAAATGAAGGTGTATCAACCGTTTGTGATTGCTCTGCTGTTCTTGCAAAAGCAATTATTTATTCTTTACCAGAATGTAGTAAATAATCAAGTCACAATTAAAGACTGGTTCAGTCAAGAACAAAACTCAAACCTGTAACTTAGTAAATATGATGGTATTTGCTGAGAAAACCACATATTTGTAAGACAGTGACCTAGGAATCTTTCAGATCTAATTTCCGGCTTTTGTTCAGAAAAAAGATGCAAAGTGCATGGGAAAAGGAGCAAATATGCATGGAGTAAGACTTTATTTGAGATCCTGGAGTGACATATGAAGGGTAGTTATGTTCTCTTATTTTCATATGTCATTTTTTTTACTAGTCTGTAACGACTGACACTGTTTCAGGCCCCAGAAGTTTTGCTGTTTTGTTAAATGGCCTGCAACTCAACAGCTGAAGGGGAGGTGCAAGATGTGAGTCAAAAAATAACACTTATTCACAGATCTTCATGTTCTCTTCCCAAATATATATGTCTAGCCCACAAAGTGTTTTCCTGCCTCTTACAATGCATTGTCTTTTAAAACAATATGTTGGACATGCCTCATCTTGTAACAAGAATCAAAGACATAAAGGACAAGGACATATCAAGAAGTGTGTACGAGAAATCCAGATATTTTGTGGTACCTTTTGAGTAAAAAGCGTGAAATGTGCATTTATTACCATGACTGTCTACCATACACAGTGAATTGTGGCAGTTTTTATGTAGTCGTGCTTCCTCCATTTTTCTTCACTACAAAAACTCTGGCTGTAACCCTGACACTGTTAAATTACCCTGTTCCTTCCTGCAGTACTCAGCATAAGGTGCACATCAAAGATGGAGAAGAAAAAGTAACAGGCATGCTGTATAGGCTGACAGTACTCAGCTGGTGTCAGCCTTTTGGGATAATTTTTACCTTGTTGCCAGAATTGCCTCTGGCTTCACTATGATCCACATTTGGGGCTTGGCTCAGGAATAGAGTCAGGATGCTGTGAAGTTTATCTTTGATGGCTGTTACTGATTGTGCCCACTGCAAGGCAGGCACAGCAGAAGGTAGGGTCCAACAGCTTTCCCACTTCTAGGCAAGTAACTGATCAACCTTCCAGATATCTTTCTGCCGCTCCCTGATGAAACTGTGCCTGCCTGACACTTGCATTTCACTCTGCAATGTAGCTTTCAAGGAGGCTTTTTTTTTTTTCTATGATTGTCTAAAATAAAGTAGTTGTGAGACTTGGAAGCAATGTTGCTTTCCGTTTCTGCATTTTTTTCTCCCAGGAGAACCATATGCAGTTATATGAAGTTCAGAGTTGACAACAGATAAGGTGACAGCTCTCACAAAGGACACTTTGGAGTAAGCTTCTGTAAGGCTCCTCAGCAGCTCCAGGGTGTTGAGTTGCTTACAGAAGATTTGTTGACTGGGAATTTGTTGTGCTTTCTTTTAGCTTTTATCTTATCTGGAAGAGTATTTTCCTTCCATAGTTAGATTTATGCTGCAATACTTTAAAATAAAAGGGTTTAGCTTCAAATTGCTTGGCTACCGAACTAAGGGACTGTAGTTGAAAGCTCTCATCAAAGTCACAAACCATGCCTTTTTCAACATTTCACAGTACTACTCCTCTTGTTCTATGCTCTAAGCACTGTTAGAGGAATCAAGACTTGATCCCACTTTATCTCCTAGGTTAAATTCTCAGAGAGCTACAGATTAGCTATTTTCCACTATGAATAATGAAGCTACAATTAATGCTTCTGTTGGTGGTAAAAATGTGACCTTGCTCTCAAAGCTTCATTTGTTCTCAGAGAACAGATGAAATGGTTACGTCACGGCTCTACCGTTTCATACTTGTGACTGAAAGACTGCTGTTGTAGGTGGTCAGATTTGAGCTAGGTATTCTAAACTCTCTTACAGTTAATATAAAGGAATAAATACTTTGAAGGCATAATTAATTTCATCCTAAAGTATCTGTCTAAAACAGATCAAGTGAAGGTGCTTTAAGAGTATCAAGAGAGCTTAGAGTGAATAGTTCATCTGTTGACATCTAAATAGTATACATTTAAAATTGTGAGGTGAATCCTGCTCTAATCTGTTCCTTAAATGTCAGTTGGCTTTCGTACCATAGCATTTTTATGTACAAGAGTTCCAACAAATTGGAGTTTGATTCTTAGTAAAAATTAGCTAGAGAAGACTAAATGTGGGGTTCAGTTTCAGGTTCAGACTGCCGACTATAAGGTCTCTGCAGTTCAGATATCTATATGTGAACTATGTATATAAAATCCTATACAGTTAAGAGACATCTGATTAATACAGTTAGTGGATCTGAGACAGCTGTTCAGCTGGGCAGATGTACATGTCTTTTTTAGGCTTAGCTCTAAGAACTCTTTTCACTGTCCATAATGGAAGCCTAGACACCATAGAAATAGATGCATGGTATGTACATACATTTAGGTGTCTGAACATGAAAAAGAACTATATCTCAATATGTTTAGAGCAAAATTTTTACGATGGTTCTGAAGATAACACTGATATTTCATTACTTATAGTGATTTAACCCTAGTAGATGGATGAATGACTGCCTCTTCTACATTTTTGCTCATGCTTGGAACTGAGGACACAATCATGTGTCCGTCTGTTGTTGGTTTATTAAATAATGACTCACTTGTGTTAGACAGAAAGGTGGTTGGAAGATGATTATAATCAATTTAACCATTGGATGTTGGAGAGGTATAAGGGCTATGCAATATTTTTGCACCTTTTTGACATACGTATCACCCTAGGAACTATTATTGTTTGACAGAGGAATTTATATGCTTTTCTATGACTCCCATTTGAATCTTCAGCTGTGACACTGTTACAGTTTAGGAAAAGATTCTTTGTGAATGAAAGAAGTTGAATAGTGTAGATATAGGCTAGGAATTCTGATGGGGTAGAAGGGGAATGGAATTAGTTCCCAGCTGGAGACCTTTAAGAGTTTTTACAATAAATACATATCAATGAGAAAAGAAAAAACTTGAGCTGGGAGCACGTTTATTGTTAGTTCCACTATACTGCCTGTTCAGGATTTGCAATGGCGCATGCCGACTTCTCATAGAAGAACTACATGGCTCATAAATACACAGCCTTTGTGAATTTATAACTCCGTCAAGATCTGTTGGTCTTTACAGTGTCAGGGCTGGGTGACCTTAGAAATATATGAAAACTTATTGCTTATGGAGTCAGAGTACATTCTGAAATGAGTATTTGACTTCTAAAATTTCTAAGCTTGCATTTGTATTTTTGAACATGTTCTACTGTGTATAGAACCTGGGACCTGATTGGGACCCGGACAAGCTTGAGAGGTGGGCCCATGTGAACCCCATGAGGTTTAGCATGGTCAAGTGCAAGGTCCTGTACATGGGTCAGGGCAACCCTCAGTATCAATACAGGCTAGACAATGAGTGGATTGTGAGCAGCCCTATGGAGAAAGACTTGGGAGTACTGGTAGATGAAAATCTAGACATGAGCCAGCAATGTGCATTTGCAACTCAGAAAGCCAACCATATCCTGGGCTGCATAAAAAGAAGTGTGGCCAGCAGGTTGAGGGAAGTGATTCTGCCCCTCTACTCTGGAGTACTGTGTTCAGCTCAGTATAAGAAAGACATGGACCTGTTGGAGCAGGTCCAGAAGAGAGCCAAGAAAATGATCAGAGGGATAAAACAGCTCTCCTATGAAGAAAGTCTGAGAGAGTTGAAGCTGTTCAGTCTGGAGAATCAAGGAGACCTTGTTGCAACCTATTTAAAGGGAGCTTACAAGAAAGATGGGAACAGACTTTTTAGTAGCTCCTGTTGTGATAAAACAATGGATAATGGTTTTAAACTGAAAGAGGGTAGATTTAGATTGGATATGAGGAAGAAATTTTTTACAATGAGGGTGGTGAAACACTGGAACAATTTGCCCAGAGAGGTGGTAGATGCCTCATCCCCAGAAACACTTAAGGCCAGGTTGGACAGGGCTTTGAGCAACCTGGTCAAGTTGAAGATGTCCTTGCTCATTGCAGGGGGTTGGACTAGATAACCTTTAAAAATCCTTTCCAACCCAAACTATTCTATGGTTCTATGAATCTATAGCTGGGTATTGCACCTGCAGGATTTTCCATGTCTCCAAGTGGTGCTTATAGTATCTCCTTACGTGAAGTGTAAATGTTTATCCATTTTCTTCCAAAGCCCATAATCTAGGTCATGTTACTCAGTACATAATAAATAGTCACCAATAACTGTGGTCTACCTGTGGATAAAACTATGTCTTCATCTGTGCCGTCGAGGTCAACTGGTTCAAGCTTATACTTTCTGGTTCATTTTTCCACAACCAGACTGGAAAGGTAGCATTACTGTGCTGTGTAGATGCCACTTCCAATTGAAGAATTTGCAAGAAGTTGCACCAGAATCTTGAATCTTGTGAGCAGAGCAAATGCAAGATGTTTTGGAGAGGCCTGGGAATTTTGGTAGTGTGCAAGGTGAGGTGATACTTTGATGTTTTTTTTGTCTGACAGATTTTTTTTTTTTGTTCTGCTTAAGACTTAGTTCTGGAGACACCTAAAGGCATTGTTTTTCTTGACTTACTTGCATTTATACAGATATGAAAGTCCTTGGCAATGATAGCAGTGTACAGTGAGGTAATGGTCTCATTTATCATTTTTGATGTTTCATTTCTAACTACAGTACTAAAAGGAAAAGAAGATTAAGCCAAAATATTCCCTTAATCATGCTTAAATCCCCATTGTTTTTCTTTTTTTAATGACATGAAAATTGTACTTTAGAAATGCTTCTTTCCTGATTATGAACTTTACTCATGGCAGTGTAGTTTTCAATTCAAACCACTGTGAAATGACTGCCTAGAAAGACTTACCCAATTTTGTGCTGAGTTTGGATGATTATTTGTTTTCTATTTTCTCTCAGACATTTACTAACTGTTGAGAGATCAATTTATCTAAACATTGTGTAGGAGGCCTAAAAATTAAACAGTTTATTTTTGTTATGGAATGTACTTTCAGTTTTTATAAAATCTAAATTATTTATGTTTTTCATGCATTGCTCGATTTTTGAATAGATGCAATTAAGCTGCTGTAATAAAATCTTTTTTGGTTGTTTTACATTAAAATGTCTTTTTATGTGTGATAAGAGTCAGCTTGCAAAATTGAAACGAAGTCTAGGAGTCTAATTATTCAGGTCAGTATAATTTCACTGTCTTCAATAGAAATTTTCTTGACTTACCATGATGATCTGGTTTTAGCTTTCATTGATAAAGTTTGGGACAAAGTAATGGTATTAATCTGACACAAGTAATGGTATAAGTCTGACATAAAGGTATAAACCTTAAAATTCCCTGAACACAGAATTTTGTTGATGTGTATAATATTAAAGCATAACCAGCTTGAGAGCACTGAATAAAGAACCCATTTGAGAATGCACCCTATCTCAAAATAAATAATAGCTGAATCAGTTTCAGAATTGTTAATACTAATGTCGTAGAAGTCATGGAGAAAGAAAGGAAATGGGGTAAATGTAGTAACAGTGCTCAAAAAAAGAGAAAGCTAAGAATGACAGCATATCATATATTATACTGTTGAAAATTCTGTAACAAATCATCAATTATTTCAAAACATCTGGAAGATAACTAAAAGGATAAGTAACATTCAGAAGAAATCTGTCAAAATTAGTATTTCCAAATTAAACTAATATTATTCCACAGTAGCATAATGGACTTTGCGAATAAGGGAAAGGGAATGGATAGCTTCTATTTTGAATTTAATAAAGCTTTGTGCACTGTCTATTGTGAAATTCTCATAAAGAAACATGTTCTTTTCACACATGATGGATGCATGCAAAATATATTAGAAAAATTTAATAGGAGTCTAATTTGTAATGGATCTGAATAAAATGGATAGGTATATTAAGGCTGTTTTGAAAGGAATTTTTCCCAGACTTACTTCTGTTCAAAATTTTCCTATGGACTGAGTGGGGGCATATGGAGAATGTTTGTTACGGTTATGGAGATAGAAGCCTGGGTAGTATCTACAGTGCACTGGAGGACAAGATCAGAATTCAGATAATTCAGTGCTGGAGAAGAGACCTTAAAAGTAGAGTGCAGTTCTGCAGAGATGAGTGTAAGCAAAAATGAACAAGGAATAATCAACCAGAGAAAGAATGTCAAAACACTGGAGGAAATGCCCAGAGAACTGTAGCATCTCCTCCATTCAGTGCCTTTAAGAGCAAGCAGGACAAATATCTACCAGGAACACTCTTTCTAGAAACAGAGACTTGCTCAACAAGCTTATGTGTGATACCAAACCAAGAGGAGCAGTTTATAAATTTATGAGTAGAGCTGCTATTCAGAGGGATCTCTACAGGTTAGAGGAATGAACCAACTGCAACTTTATGAAGGCCAATCAAGGCAAGTGAAATCCTGCACCTGAGCAGCTGGGTATTAAAATTATTTTGTAGAAAAGGATGTGAGGGTCCCAGAGGACAGGAAATTTAAGATAAGTCAGCAATGTGCCCTTGCAGCAAAGCAGGCCAACCTCATATTAGTCAGCAGGAGTGTAGACAGCAGGTCAAGGCAAGGGATTATGTCCATCTATTCAACACTTGTGAAACTACATTTCAGTGCAGTGTCCAATTTTGGGCTTTCCAGTACAAGAAAAACATTGACATACTGAGGTGACCAAGCCGGTCAGGGGACTGCAGCACTTGAAGTATAAGGAGGGACTGTGAGAGCTGGGTCTGCTCAGCCTTGAGAAGAACAGGCCAAGGGGAGACCTTATTGTTGCCTGTAACTCCTAATAGTGGGAGAACAGAGAATGTGGGATCAGACTCTTCTCAGAGATGCACAGTAGAAGGAAAAGGGGTAATGGACACAAGCTGGAACACAGAAAAGTCTTACTGGATAGAAGGAAAATTTCTTATTGTGAGGGTGGTCAAGCACTGGACCAGGTTCTGCAGAGGGGCTGTGGAGTCTCCATTTACGGAGATACTTAAAACCTCACTGAACATGGCCCTGAGTCACCTGCTTAAGTTGCCCTGCTTTGAGCAGGAGGGGAATGGCCTGTAGAAATCCCTTCTACTATAACATACTTTATGTGAATCTATGGGGGAGAAATACAAAACTGCATAGGAAATATTATATTCTAAAACATGCTCCGAACTGAGAAAAGCAAACGCTTCATTTGAACAAATGTATTTGTTCCTCTGTTATAGAAATTATTTAAGAAACTGTCCACAGTAGAGAAACCAGTAGGTGGTATCTTAGCCAAATGTTAACTTAATTAATTGATTACCAGTTGTGTATGGCCACACAGTTCATGCTGCAGGGTCATCTACAGCATGAAGGGTCAGCTGAAGCATCTGAAAGGTCAGACATACATGCAAGATACAGGGCAATTAATCAGCACTTGCAGGCTGCTGCATGTCAACAGCTTTTGTGCGTGTGTTCAGCTTATAGTGAATACAATGAGGAATGAATGAGCTAGAATGAGGAATGAATGAGCCCCACCATTTGCTGGGGCTAAGTGTTTGCACTGACAGTGGCAGTAACTAGCTCCTGGCTAGCTGTCATGGCAAATTATCACCTTCATATTCCTGCAACGTCTCTTTTTTTTTTTTTTTTTTTTTTCTCCTTTCTCTCTTGTTTTGGTATTGTTGCTTCTACCATTCTATTTCCACTTTTGTTGTTGTTGTTGTTGTTTTCAGCAAGCTTCTCTCTTTTTACTCCAGTTCTTTATTAAATCTCACAATTCTTTCAGGATTTCCCGAATTTTCGATTCTCTCTATTAATTCCTCAGATCATCTTTTGTCTGATTTATCATTCTGTGACTAGTTTTTGTCTTGCTTCATCTGACAGTGAGTTCTTAGGGTAGATATTGTACTGATTATATTGAATATTACAGGATTTATGAAAGGAATTAATCCGGTTCAAGGTATTTATGGTTTTGTAAAGGACCATGTAGATGCATAAAAATAACTGTAATTAACACTAATAATATTACTGTTGACATAGTTAATAATAAATGTGATCAATACCAGTATAAATATTCTGTCACTGGTGTGGTAGTTGTACATTGAAGGTGGTTTTGATAATAGTAAACATGGCCAAAAAAATAATATTCTTCTTGATTATAGAGAACACATTCTAGTAATTTGCCTTTCTCCTAATTTACCCGCTGTAGGTAAAATATGAAATGGATCAGTAATTATTAATGTACTTCAAGCTACTCATTTAATGAGAAGAATAATTACTGTTTGCTCCCATTTTTTCAATCATTTTGTATTGCAGTGTGGAAATGTACATATTGGAATAGCAAAGAGGGGCCCACTGAGCCTTTGAGCTTTTATTTTCTAGTGTCTGAACTTTCAGTATAAAGTTGTTTTAATTAAGTTAACATGTAAATCATGTCCTATATATAAAAACAAAAGATTAAAATTCAGTTTGAAGTTCTTAGTGAAGGAACAGAATAGTCTTGTGGAAGACATATTTTGAAAAATTATGTAGTTTTTCTTAAAGAGATCTAGAACCACAAGAGTGAATGCCCTGATTATGATCTAAAAGGTGCTAAATGTCTACATTCATTTTATAATGTCCAAAATATTTGGAGTTGGGAAAACATTAGAAAGCAGTATTGCACATTTTTCATGTTACTTTTCCCAGGGTATCAGTTTGTGGCTGCCATGGAAAGAAGGCCTCTGTGCTAGAGGGATTTTTGATCTATCTAGTGCAGCCTTTTGTATGAGCATGGGGACCGTCATGTCACTTTGGACAGATGCCGCAGAAATCAACCAACAACTGTACCTGGGTGGAACATAGTGAGAGGGGTATGGAAAATACCCTGTCTCAGAAGAGCTCATGGGCTAGTGAGTTGGGCTTTCCTTCTAGTGGAGCGGAGCTATGGATAAGAGTCTTCTCAAAGAGAAGGAGGTTAAACCTTTACCTCCTTCAACTGGTATGTGCACTCTTGGCACTGTTTTAAAATGAAGTGGTGGCCACCATGTCCTTAGTGTGGTGTTAACTGCAAATCTGTACAGAGGGTGACCAGACTGGAAGAAAAATGACCAGACTGGAGGAAAAATGCAGTTTTTGAATATTCCTAAAGTACAGGCCTGAGATAACTGTCCAGCAGCTCAGCTGCATCTAGACATCTATAAAAAATAGGGCTTTGTGCACCTGGGAAGCATTAATATTAGCCAACCAAAATCTTGCCAGGAATAGAACCTGGAATTCTACTTTTGTCTCATGAGTTTCTTTTCACTGCTAATCTTGAGAGTTTTGGCTCAACCACTGATGTTATTAATCATAATGAGTTAATTAAATAAAAGCAACCTAAGTGAATTTTATAATATATTAAACCAAAATTATTTTCAAATCCTACTTTATAAAATATTTTATAATAAATAATAAAATTCCCTAATTAATAAAGTCAGTGAAATTCAATATTTTTTGAAATGGTCCTAGTTGCTTAAGTTATTGTTTCATGATCTTTGGTTTGTTATGGAGTCCTTGTTTCTGAAGTTATAAAGTTCTTAGTTTATACTCTATAAAATGAAATTTGTGGAATTTTCATTATTCCCCATGGTTGTAGAGGAAAATCCAAAATATAATCAAGCTGGAATCTTAAGGATAGTTATAATTAAAGAGAGTTTTGTTTTTGCTTTTTTTTTTTTTTTACTTTTTAAGGCTTGTGTCTTTTTTCCTAGGGGACCTGAGGTCTGGGTTTTCCAAGTGGCTATTTTTTAATGATGGAGCTTGGTAACTTTGCTTCCAACAGAGATATGGATTCTGAAATAAAATTACAGCTAAAAGTACAGAATTTTAAAACCCAGCAAAATTAAATATTTCAGTATAAAGTTGTTTTAATTAAATGTAACAAGTAAATCATGTTCTACATATAAAAACAAAAGATTAAAATTCAGTTTGAAATTCTTGGTGAAGGAACAGAATAGTCTTGTGGAAGAGGACGTAAAAATTTTAAGGCACAGCTCTACCCCAAAGACAAGATAAAAGCAAACATCTAGGAAGTCCCTGAATTGTGGCTTAGCAGAACAAAGAGGGTTTTTATTTTTCTCTGAACTTGATTTCCTTTGTGTTCTTAAAAAAAAGGTCTTTTTGTAAAATTTTAGAACTTTTATGCTTGGACAAGAAAAAGGGGGGCTTCTGTGCCTGGAGACTTGGGAAAGATAGTCAGTAAGTGATAGCTACAATTAAACATTAATTAGATATTCACTCTGCTTTATTTTGAATGTTTGTGCCAACTCAGAAATCTCAATTTGCTTTGGTAATTAGGTAGACTTTCTGCATAAATAAGGCTATATTAAGACAGTTTATGTGGATAATATTTGTTCATAGACTTGATTCATGATCACTCCCGTTTTAATTAATTACTTATTTTTATATGAGTGATAGGAAAGTCATAAAACTGCACCCCTGCAGCATGTACCTGGGGGCCTTCTGTTGAAGTGTTTTTGAATAACAGGGGTAAGTTAATGCTGGACAGACTGGATTTACATAATAA
The DNA here is from genome assembly GCF_965140245.1 of Athene noctua. Lineage (NCBI taxonomy): Eukaryota > Metazoa > Chordata > Aves > Strigiformes > Strigidae > Athene > Athene noctua. The sequence continues at coordinate 227,064,533 of NC_134037.1, read as the reverse complement.
GTGGCATTTTTATGTACATGTGCAAAAAAACCTCCTTTTTTATTGTAATATGACTTACAAATGTTCCCAAAGGGAAGAAATATCTTATTGCCTTGTATCCGTTTTCTTATACATGGTAATAATTGTTTGTACAAACACAGGCACAAAAAAAATCCTGTCTGTTGGATTAGAAGCAGTAATTTTCTCTGCTTAATGTATCTGTCACAGTGTTAGTAACCATCTGATAGGGAATGCTTGTGCTTTTTTGCATTCATTCAGGCTTTCAGTAATTTTTTTTAATGCTTAAGAAAATTCAGTAAAGCTCAGCTGTGACTGAAATATTGGAAAGTGCTACAAAGTCTGCTTAATTATTAGTCAATACTGCATAAGGAATTTGCAATTTGTCCACTGCAAATGGATAGTTCCAATGTGCTCCTAAACTGAAACAGACCATGATTTGTACTCCGCTCTACTAAAAATTTTTTGGTATTTTCATCTTTGTTTTCAGTCTGTAATAAGCATCATCTAATAAGAATATTTATTTTTTATTCTGGAACACTTGTTATGCACTTGATATTGCAAACCTGAAGAGAGGCACAGGATAGACCTCTCTGAAGCTGTGGTTTGCCAGGCTGTCTGGGGACAAGTTCTGCTTACATCCAGAGAGTCTCCACAAAGATGTGTCATGAAGCAGGCAGCTGCAGGCATTAAGGTTAAGATCCCCAGTGGAATTTAGGACAGCAAAACCTAGCTTTTAGGTACATTGTACCCCTGCCTGAGAAGTTCTCAGGAATGAGATGCACAAGCATGGGAGCCTCACTTCACCTAATGAGACACTTCCTAATTAGCCATGGTAAAGCAGAGAGGGAATGCTTGTGGTTGAAACAATGTTCTTAATTTCCAAGAAACTAAGCTCATTTTCTGAGACTGCCAGAGTGCCCTGTTTCCAACTGGGACTTACCACTTTGAATCCCTTTTAAATGAAGGCTAGAGATTTGAGGGTTGTACAAAAGTATGCTCATAAAATGCCCCTGGAAGAAGTGTCTCTTTTTTTCATGAGTTTGGTGATTATAGTGCTCATGTAACATGGGGAAGAATCTTGTTTAATACGTGTCACAATATAAGTAGTTCTGACTGCTTCAAATGCAGACTTTAATCGTCTGAGGAAATGCAATGGCAAAAGCCTTCAGCATAGGTTGTTAACTGATCCCGGACCTTGAGGATCTACCAACTTTTTGGGAATGCAGGTATTTCTGGGGTGAGATGAGAAGGGATTAGTACTTCACTGCCAGAACATAAAAAATATCAGGTATATTAGCCATAAAAGGACTTCTATAAGTGTAAAGTGTAGATAGTTCACGGATTTGGGGGGGAGGTTGTTTTGGTTGTTGTTATCTTTTAGCCCAGCTATTTTTTGATGTGCTGAGCTCAATAAGTCTACAGGATGGATTAACAAAGAAGGAAATAGTAATTAATCTCCTAATGGTCCTTATGTTCAGAAAGCTCTTGGGGACCAAGCATACAAGAACTCATGAAAATATTCAGCTCAGATTTACTTACCCCACATGTCTGAAAGTGTCTGATTCATAATGTGCATACCTAGAATCTGTAGTGTGCCTAACATTACAGTGCAGTCTCATGATATCATTACAGAAATTTGAAGCCAACTTTTCAGTTTCAGTTACTAATTTTCACTGGCTTTAAAAAAAAATCTAAGATTCTCCAAGTTAAGGTGCAAAACTGTGAATCTTTATTGGAATTCATGTTATTTCTTGCACATGTCTTAAAAGGGTTGAAACTGTTGGGTTTCTATGATATCTGTATGAAATAGACCGCTTGGCATATTTGAGTTCACCACTTTTCAGCAGTGTGAAAATTGCAGGTTAAAGCTAAGTTCTCCTAGCCTCAGAATTTGTGTCCTTTATGGTGTTATAGACTGCCATCAACAGAGAGAGGAAATGCTATGACCTCTGAAAGAGCAAAAAAACTTTAGGCAGTCTAGGACACAGCTTTTCTGCTCTAAGCGCCAGGCTATTGTGTTATACCCAACCAGCTCAGTTAGTTAGGTACTTATCTTCTGAAAGTAATCAGTAGTTCTTATTGTAATTAACTATATCAGTAAAGAAATGCAAAGTAATGTTCCTATATTCTTACATCTCTACTGAGTATGCTGTTAACTGCACCATTTTCCAGTATTCAAAATGACTCAGGGCCATTTGAAATAGCCTGTTTACCGAGATCATCTTAATTAGAAGGATTTAGACATTTAATAGTGTGATGTGGGCTGTTCTGTATTAGTTACTCAGAAGCCAGAGAACAGCCTTGGACAGTTTCTTCTGTAGGCAATAGCCTCAGTGGACAAAGTTAAGTTAGGGGCTTAACTCAGAGAAATCTGGGAAAAGAGATACTATGCTAGATTTCTTTCCATTTGGCTAGATCTAGGGAGACGCCTATTCAGTATGTGGTCCAACAGCTGTCATGTTGGTTGACTCTTAGTTTCCTTAAAGCTTAATTACTCTTACTATAATGTATGTAAAACAGTTGAATCAGGGATAATTCCCATGCTGAAGAGCTGAAACAAGTTGCACATTAACAAAAGCCTTTTCTTCTTGCATTATCTTTTAATCTGTTGTATAAATGTCACAAGCAGGATCTACTTTAATTACCAAGAAGACAGGTGATGTGATATACTATTTCTACAGTTAGGACCAGCAGAAACAGATATTGATTCATCAGAGTGTGACCCTCATCATAGAGATCCAGCTATAACAGAAGGATAGGGGAGCAAAGACATTGCATTCCCTTTGATAAGAAATGACAAAAATGCCAATAATGAAAGAAAGCAAAGCTGCAATCTTTGCCTATTGCTGCTAGTAACTGTACTCATGTAGTATTTCACTGAATGCAAGAATTAATTCTGAGTGCCAATGGGTTTTTTTGACAGAAGCAATAGCAAGTATTCTCAATGTTGCCTGGGTTTATCCAGGGTGAAACTGACTGACCGAGTCAGAAATCATTTCTGCATGAATGTTGCTTTTGTTCACAGAAGACTCATCATCAATACTGCAACACTGTGTACAACTGGGTTAGTCTCTCTGTCTCAGATATTCTACCTGTACTTTCCACTGCAGCTGTTTTTACTTCCATGACAATATAATCAGCAAATTGTATTGTTTTGCTATATTTAAAACCAGATGGGTCTTGGATCACTTAACCCAGGAAAATTTTGCAATTCCTCCTATGTCAGACAGATTTTTTTTATTTGGTCGCTGACTGAAGCACCATGATTTAGAATCAGTACTATTACACAGCACCATATTTCTTCTACAAGCCTTTGTGTGTGTTTTATACATGTGTATATAGAAAAAAACATATCCATTTTGCTGCTGAATAGATGTGAACTGTAATCTAAAATTCATGCATGAAACATTAAAAAAGAAAAAGCTCTGAGACCGATAAATTATTCCCTGACTTTTATGTTCCTTGTTTATGGGCATATCTAAATTTCGAATCATCAGCACAAGCAAAGGCTGACAGAATCATGACATTACTCTTTGAATAAGAAATATTTTGCCAAGAAAGATTGAACCAGGTGATCCTAGAGGTCCCTTCCAACCTGGTATTCTATGATTCTGTGACTGAAATTACCAATTATGATCAGTTTGGTATAGCCTAGTAGTGGAACACTTCCAAACTGTTCGTTTCCGAGATGTATAAGTATTTGCAGCTCCTCTTTCATCCTCAGTGACCTTGTCTTATTTTTTCTGCCAAGGCAGTTATATTAGTCACTATGGCACAGGAATTATATGCGATGATCACTTTGACGCTAATGCTAATTCACAACAAAATACCCATTGACCTGAACTTGTCATAACGAGCTTTTCATATCTAAGATACGTTATGAGATTTCCATCTGTAATCACAGTCTTTTGATAACTGCTGTGCTGCACAGTCCATCTGGTTTCTGTGTAACTCTCAAAATTAAGTTGGGTGGACACCTTTGACTTCTATTCCATAAGACTCAAAATATTTAATTAAAATTGCCTCTCTGAGACTTCGAAAGGTTTGCTTTATTTTTCCTGTTCAATGAGGTTTTTCTGTTCTTTCTGTGACACCAACAAGTTCTCATTTTCTTCTGTGTCTACTCTTCCATTGAGGATCCTGTGAGTTCTTTCAGTGTCATCCACCCTTCTGGCCAAAGGCAACAATCACAGCAACTCAGAGCTGCTTCATAATAATTGACATTTGTGTTTTCCAAACTAGAGGAGTACTACTGTTACTAGAGAAAGTCAGCAACAAAACAAAACCTGTAAAATATAAAGTGGAAACTAACATGTTTCATGCCCAGTAAACAAAACCAAGAACCCTCCCAAACAAACAAAAAATCTAACTCAACAAAAAAACCCTCCCACAAAAAAATCCCCCACACTCTGAAAGCTTTGGCTACTGCATGTGCAACAGAAACCTTATAAAGCATGCTCCAGTTATTGCTGTAACCTGAGATTCACCATGATTGCTCTTAGTTGTGAATAAGGGTATCAAGCTTCCTAAAACCTCTTTGCTAGCTAGTCAAATTGTATTAGAGCTGTAACAGTCTATGTGACTGGGCTGACCTTCAATAAAATAAAGTATAAACCTTTTAAAAGAAGATTTAATCACTCTATAGAAGTGAAGCAGTGATGTGCAGTCTCTGACAAAATGAGCTTTGTGAGTGAATACACTGCCTAGTCATGACTGTGCTACGTATACACTAAATATGCACTTCGGGATGTGTTGATGGTACTTTTCGAATATAGAGAATGTTATGCTCCAAATCTTGCTATGGACAGAAGAGAAATACATGTTATATATAAACTAATTTATTGTTAGTGTGTTTAAAATCTAAACAGTTTCATCAGTGGGTTATTATTAGTCCAGATGTAACACTTAAAAAAAAGAGTAATATAAAAAAAGAGCAGTATTTTCTTCTCTTTGTTACCCCTAAAATGTTTGGGTTTTTTTTTTTCCCCAGCTTCATATCTGCATTTCTTTAACTGACTGTTGCCAAGTTGTTTTCAGCCTTCCAGTTTCTAGATTTCCAGTGCCAGTCTGTGCCCATTTTATTGTCACCCTGTGCCCATGACCCCTTTACAGGGCATCTTGTGTGTCCATTTCAGGACCCCTGATGCCATACTGGGCCCATATTCTTGTACACCCCATTATTGTCTGAGTGTCATAAACATTTCATTCTGAACAGAATAACTACTTGTTATTGCTGTCTTTATAAAATTATGGTTATACCACACAGAGATTAACAAAAGTAAAATAAGTTAGGCTTAGAACGCAGTGGTAGACGGGTCAAAAGAATTCCAGGCTAAGCAAGCCTGACAAATCTCAGTCCTAAGGAGCATCAACTCAGTATAAAGCCTGTGGCCTGTTGCTAACCGTGGTAATACTATATGATCCACACTTCATATACAAGGAATCCAGAGCAATTTCTGGATCATGGAAGAAAGCTCTAAATGGTGAAAAAAAGCCTGAAAAGTGGAGAAAAAATATAACATATGTAAAGTTCATGATTTTGCTCTAGTTTCAAATCAAAGTTTTCAGTGTGTTCTGAAGTTCTGGCTTGCTGAGACTGTGAAGAAATTGTTGCTGTGACATTTAGAGAGAAGGCATCCATAATAGAAAGATTAAACTTGATTTCTTTTTTCTAAGGCAGAACTTGAAGGACTGAAAAATCAACAAGTCTTGATTAATCAAGTTGGCAATGACAACAGAAAAGCCTTTCAGGCATTGTATTTGATGTATGTATGAATCATGAGCAGCAAAAAGTACATACAGTTACAGAAAATGTACAAAAGCCATTGTTTTGAAAGTTATACAGCCTGAAGCAACTATTCCAAGAGGGCTTTTGTCAAATAACAGCATTCTGCAGTGAATTGATTACATGGCTAAGTATGTCAACATATTTATAGGGGTGGTCCTTGGTGCATCTGTTCCAGTATATTCAGTGGAAGACTTACCAGAAACATCTCCAGAAGCAATCCAAGATTTATATGCCTAGAGAGACTGATCTCTATCAATCTACTTCAACAGTGCTAAGGTAAGATAAGAGCAACTTGGCCACACAGGTAAAGAAAATTATACCTAACAACTCTTAGGTTCGCTCTCTTGCAGTCCACAAAATTGTGCCACTGAGATCATACTTGGAAACTTGTATTAAGGATGGATGAAAGGTGTGGTCTTCCATCAGGCCATCAGAGAATTTTGACTTGCTGTCACTGCTTCATGGTTATGCTTTGATTTCTTCTTTGTGAGCAACCTTTCTTTGCTGTCAGCCAATGAGGCTGTCAGCAGAGAAAGTCTAACATGGTGCTTTGAACCAGGCTGTAGGCTTTTCTAATGACTAACATTTGTCCTTAGCTGGTGATGTCTTCAAAATTTCATGTGCTGCACCTAATCTACCTTCCTGACAGCTCCAAGCACCTAAATGAGCCGAACTCTTCTCTCCTGAGGCTGAAACTGAACCTTTGTTTACATATAACTTGATAAAAACATTCATCAGAAAACTTAAAGGTGGCTGTTTCCTAGTCATATGGAACAAGTTTATCTTGTTTAAGATCTTATTGACAGAAACCAGAAACAGTGTCTGAGAATGTTATGGACCTGATACCCAGTGGTAGAACTGTTTTCCTGATGGGATGGGAAAGAAGTTCTTACCTGTCAATTTATCTGAGCTGCTACTGGCTGCGTTACATGGCTGAGTGAATAGTTTCGAAATATTTCGAAGTGAATAGTAAATGTCTCCTAAGACTGTGCTTTTTCGGGTGACTTTTTATTTCCCAGAAGCTCAGAATTATTTACTCTCTGTGAATAAGAACCTAAGTTTCTTTGTAAAAGCCCTGGCAATTCTTATTCTATCTTCTGAATCAGGCTTCTTTTCCATCACAGTGCCAAAGAAACTATAGATTAAGTATTCCTGCAGATTTATCTTTGTGTAAAATGTCTTCTACTGTCTGGAAAGATTTATCTATCACCATATTCTTATGACGTTTTGGAGTGTTGTCCCTTTAAGAAGGTCTTCCTACCTCCAAAAGGCTATACTACGTTTTATTGTTATTTTCAGTATTGTAAGAATCCCAAGATAAATATTTTCTCCCCTACAAATAGAAAATTCCATTTAAAAAACCTTGGGAACTCTTGTTCTACTATGGCTACAGTCAGTTTTGTATTCTGCTAGAGCAGATTTAGCATTTAGAGGGCAACCTCTCAGTCTGTACAAGCATACAGAAAGAAAATCTGACAAGGAATGAAACTCCAGACTCTGACACAGCTGTACTGAATGCCTCATCTGTTCTGCCAGGCCAGTTTAGCTATCTTGCTTTTTCTTCTGTGCAGGCTGAGAAGCCCAGATCTAATTAAATAGCAGAGAAAAACGAGACATGCAATTGATCTGTGAGAGTAGAAAGGGGAATAAATTAGCATTGAAAAGTTTAAACTAAAAAGTAATTTCAGTGCATTTATCAGATTGGCATTTGAAGCAATGCATTTGCTTGAGAAGCCATTTTTACAGTTAGCCAAGAGATAATCCACCATTTCCCCCCCAACACCATGCCGCTTCGTTTCAGAAGCAGAAATCAAACACTCTTGATACACCTGCAGAATTTATCTTACAGAGGAAAACAAACAAAAAACTTTTGTAACATCCCATTTTCTTGTCCTTGCCATGTATTGAATATTCTCCCACAAGACACATATCCTTGTCAGGACCTTTTTGATTCAGCTACATTTTATGTCATTTCTCTACATGAAGTGCCACCTGGCCTTTTAAATTTGGCTTTGGTAGAGTGTTTTGAATATTCGGATAAGGTATACATAACCCACTGAAGGGCCAAGTCTGAGTTTCATGATTCTTACTGAGAAAGATAGAATGAATTAGAAAAAGATTGAATTGCCCTTCATATTATCACATTGTCATGCTCAAAGAATATTTAATATGTAAACAAAATCAATCTTATTCTGAGTATAGTCTGAAGCATTATCTTTACAGGTTATACAAGCAGGTGTACAGTGCACTTCATAGTCTCATTTTAAAGGGCCTGTAATTCCATATCTGCTTAGTGAGTCTCTGCTCTGACTCAAAGTGCATCAACATGCAAACAAGGACATAAATCTTGAGAAGAAGGAAATGCAACAGAAACTTGGCTGTAAATGAACAAAGTTTCACGATCAGTCAAATATGCAGTATTACTCAGTATTTGGTACATCACAGCTGCTTCTAGCCTCTCTAATCTCAGCTTGTTCAATGTCTCCAGAGCTTTTATTTGACTCACTCACGACTTATGATCAGAAATGTCATGAGATGCAGTTAAGCAGTGTAAATGAGTGCTGGGTGGGGATGCTGTTAGGGTTGTGGTAAATCACACTCTTCCAAGTGTTTGATAATATCCCCCTGTAGTGTCATAATCTCAGTGTCAAATATTATCAAATCTTCAGAGCTATAGGGCGTGATGGATTGCCTCAGCCTTCCGCTGTATCTTTTAGAACAGGATATTTTGCAGACCTCACAGGCTTTCTTTAGCTGTTTATGTTATGAACATAACAGGATCTTTTCGTGCCTCAAGTAAGCTACCTGGACATCTGTATTAGAAAACTTAAAGATGTAGACCTGGTTATTTTTAGGACTTCTAGTGATTCATATTAATTAATTTAGACATGGAGGCAAAGCACAAATTTTCCTTCATATGGAGAAAACATGCAAAATTATCTTTTTCTTCTTCTTGAAAGGAAAAAAAATTCTATTTTAGTGGTATTCTGAAATGGGTTATCCAAAAATTGTTTGGAAAATGGGTAAAAGGCCTTTACTCTCTTCAAGGAAAGGAGAAAGAAATACAGATATCTGCTGCAACTCTGAGAACGAGATATTAACAAGGCTGAATTACATATGCAATCAGTGAATCATTCTGGGAAGTGGTGCAGTCTGTTATTGAGGATCATGTGGGCACTGGCCTTTGGAACCAAAGAGAAAAACAGACTGGAGGAAACAGAGCTATAGTGCACATGTATCTTTGATTTAGGGAATTTTCCTAATCAGCACTACTCAGTTCATACTCAACCCCCAAAGGAATGTGAGAAATTGTTCCTGAAAAAAATCTGTAATATTTAACTATAGGCCATGTTTTAATATATATGGTTTTACTCTGAATGTATCTTAATTGTTTTTTTCATGTGATGAAGTTGCAAACCAAGTGACTAGAAATGAGACTGAGATACAATGGTGGGTGTTATCAGGTTGAGGCTATAAATGTCTTGGTTTAGAAGAAGGAAAAAGTTACTTTTCTGGTAGTAATCCACAAAATAAAATTTTACATGAACATGAAAAGACGCTAATGAGGTATTGTGAGTACAGAAGAAGGGTGAGTTGTTACTAAGGAGGCTGCCAAGATGTACAATGTTTTGCAGTGATGTGCATTGTTAAATAAAATTTCAAAATATTTAGGTGAGTGCATACAAAATAGTAGAATACCCCTGTGGTCCTGCAGCTCAGCTTTCCAATGTAAGAGATAAATCATTATTTCTGCTACTGTGAATCTGTACTGGAAATCAGAGAATAAAAATCTAAACCCTAGAGTAATCCAACATGAACTATAAATTTTGATTAGACTCATGATAATATAACACATTTTCAAGGGAATGGGATAGCATTCTTCAGACTGTACTTGAGAAACACTTTTGATGGCTGGGTGTTTACTAATGGTTTTTGCCGATTTGAATAAGCTCTTCACCTACTCATTAGGCTGTTGAATTCTCCATCTGTGTGTCCCACTATGCTTCCCTTGCTTAAGGAAAACTTAACACTGGTTCTTGTCTTCTTCAGAATATTTCTATGGTGTAGTGTATCTGTCTGCTATTTCTTCCTGGAAATAGAACTCATAATCTACCTGTTTTAGTCCTACAGATTAACCACTCTACAGATTTACTAAAAAACTGAAGAACTCTTGTGGGTTTGCAGGCACTGACATCACTGGGATTATATGGGTATGCAGAAGAGAAGAGATTTGCCTTGGTGGCTTAGATCATAAAGTAATAACTCTTCCACAGAAAAATTTACAATAGCAAAAATCCCTCTAATCTCTAAAATAATTTTAGTTACACCTGAACTACTGTAGGTGTGGGAATTTGAAATCAGCCTCTAAAACTGAGTCCCAGAAACTCAACCAGAAATTGCTACAGAGTTTTTAAACCTGTCTGCAATTTGAGATTATGAGGCTGGAAAGGTAAATTTGCAGTACAGCTAAATCTGCATTGAAAATTAAGAAAGTAATTAATATGAGAACCCACGCAAAAAATAATAGTTTTGGTTTTTATTCCCCTCCACCCCCCCAGTGGTGTATCTTTTGGCTTGTTAAATTTCCAGGTGGCTTTTCATGCTTTCCTATGATGTACTAAATAGGTAACAATGACTTGTATTGTTTTGCTCATCACATGGAATACAAAAAAAAAAAAAAAAAAAAAAAAAAAAAAAAAAAACAAACCAAAACAAAAAAAAGACACCTCTGAAGTACTAATTTGGGCATCTACTGCTTGCCACAAAATGAGTTACTTGGTTTAAATGAAATGTTTTCGTTACAAATGCTTTACAATGCTAGGATCTCTGTTTTATTATCTTATGTAAGACTCTCTGAGACCAAATAAATGTGGTGTGCATAGGATGTTGTACATATGAGCTCACTTTGCTAACTTTGATGATTCACAGTGGGAAGGGAAAATGTGATGGAAATGTTACACATTGTAGGATTCTGAGCCAATGACAGAGGTGAATTTTTACAGATTCATGTTGCTGTTGCCAGCATTGTAATGGTACACTATCTAATTTATAGTTTTATTATTGCAGGTGGTCATGAATGTTTTTTGGTGAAAAATGTTTATTCATATACACATTCACAACTGGTAAGAAAATTGCAATTTTCCATTGCAAGAGTTGCTAGAAAATATTTATTTTCTGTCAATTTGATGTCAGCCTGAAAAATAGGACTCGTGAAGTGATGCAAAACATTTTGTTTCAAATCACTTAATCAAAATATTAAACTGCATTTCGTTGACAATATTTATCTGAATCAGATTGTAATTTGCTCATGAGTTCTTTTCAAGAGCCTGTAGCCCCTGAAAAAGTGTATCCCTCCATAATGAATGCTGAGTTCCCTTTCACAAGTGGGGAAGTCAGGAGAACCATGAAGCTCTTGGTACAATTTAAACCTGGATTTTAGAAGAATATGGAAAAATTATGTTCCTGTATTAAATTTCTCATGAGAAAATCCACCAGAATGTTTAAAAAATGTTTTATCTGAACTGACTAGCAAGGAAGTAAAGAAGAAAAATTTTGATTTCGGGATGAAATTTATTTTTACTAGAAATGTCAAAAATGAAACTCTCATGTTTCCAAATCAAATTGTTGAGATTATGCATAAGAAATTTATTTTCTTCAGTTTTTGCCTCAGATTCGAATAAAACTAAAAGTCAAAATTCTCACAGCCAAGGTTCTCACAGATATAATTTCTGTCTTTTCTCAGAAGAGAAACAGGATAAAAAAATAAGAAAGGAAGAAATATAAGGCACACAACCATAATCAAGGCAAAGTTTCTAGGTAGTTTTCTGTAACTGACAGTATGTTGAAGTTAAACTTGGACCTGTCACTTTATTCTAGAAGAAAGACTTCCTTTCATATTTTAAAATATCCTTGTTCCCATTGCTAGCAATATTTATTGGAGGATTTCATCAAGCCAAAGAAAAAGAAAGATGGAAGTTAGCTGCTGAAATGGATTGGGTATTTCTGTGAACAGCTAATAGACCAAATGGTTCTGAAAAACAGGAAGTCAAATGGGAAACTCAGTTTAACAGATGAAGCTCTGAACAGTCATTATTTTAGGACTGTGGATCTAGAGAGGAGTACAACAATAACATCCCTTAATTAAACGCACTGGTTTTGAAAATTAGAGGTCAGACATTCAAAGGAAATGTCATCCAGTTATGTATGTGTAATTTGTGTACCTATTTCTTTCACCCAGTACAGTTGTATGTCCTCTCTAGTTGAGAAATCATCATACTAACTTTTTGTTGGTGGTTTGTTTTTTTTTTTAAATTTGAAAATATTATATTTCTGTTCATATTGATATTTTTAAGACTTACTTTACAGTAATGTTAGAAACTCCAAAGGAAATCAGGGCTTCATTTTGTTATGTATTACAAAATAATAATGCAGTTATAGAAAGCAACATTCACCTCCCACAGATATCAGAAGAAAAGAGTTAGAAAGAAGATTCTTTCATTAAGGTGATCACAGCATTTCCACTGCAAAAACATTTATTTTCCCTGCTCTTGCCATTGTTGACATTAGTTCTGTGTTGAATGTTGAACAGAGGCATAAGTGATTGCAGGAGTATAATTAGGAAACTGGTTGAAAAATATGCATATATAGAGAAAATAATAAATGCAGGCAACACTTCCATAACTATATAATGCCATCTTTTGAGATGTTATCAGTCTTTGACCTATGCTTCACTTTGTCTTGGGGAAGGTAATAAACATTAATAAACCAGCTGATGTAGCTGGGAAAAACAGACATGCTATCAAGCATGCAGATTTTCAGAATCTGAAGAGCCTGTGTGTCTGTTTCCTCTGTTTCAATTGGTCTAATAAAAATAGTTTATTTCTTCCCATAAACCTGGCCCTCTATCCTTAATGACAGTTATGATAACATTACTAGATTGTTTCTTAGCATGCTAATAATTTCCTTCAGAAATCCCAGATTTGTCTAGATACTGTGCCAAATTTCCAAGTCAGAGATACATTCCTTTTGTAAACTGCAGTTTCGGTTTAGCCAGCCTGATGTATCCCACCATTGACTACAACTATTAGATGAGAATATGGATCATAGTCCATCTTGAATTTCTCTGACATAAAGGAAATATTACATACGTTGTTCTTAAGTGGTTGAACTTCTGAATTTCTTGGGCAATAATATTTGACAATAACATTGGTTTGTTTCCCTACCTGTTACCAAGGGAAGTGCTTGTATACATATCAATATATTTATTGTAAGATGTAATTTTAATAAATCTTGCCATTTCATTTTATTCACTTTTTTAAAGGAGGCATAATGTACTGAGAGAGAGTGTATGTCCTTGACACATAATACCAACTTGAAAATAAATGATTTTGAAGAAATAAAACAGAAAGAGAGATCATTAGGAAACCAGCAAGCTGTTGAAAGAACAGTCAGCCAGATACTGTCATAAAGATTTGAAATGCTGCAGTGTTTTCTTTTATGGCAGTTCTCATTCAGAAAGGTCATGATGGTATGGAGGATGAAGGGTTATCTTTTATGATCTCTAGTGTAAACAAATAAATCCTAAGAATGAGAAAATGTTTATTAGCCTTCAGAGACTTTGCAAGAGTTTAGTTGTTACTGAAGTGCTATGAGTGTTATAGGAGATGATGAGATCAGTACCTGTCACCATACACTGTAGATTTTAATACCTCAGAGAAACATTAAGACAAATTCTACACAATAATAAAAGCAGAAATCTAAAATCAAGGTATTATTATACAAAATATTTTCTGAATTAATAGGCAGGGTGGAAAGAAGGTAGACATTACAAAATGGGTGATATTGCTGTGTAGGAAAGGAAGGAAGAAGGAGACACCTGATAAACAGATGGGGTCAGACAATTTGTGGAGGGTGTGCTAATGTTCTATTTATTTAGAACATAGCCTCTCTCTAATAAAATATCACCATGGGCAATATTGGTGGCAGCTTCCTACTTCTGGCTATCAGTTAAAAATAAAAGGTTGGTCATGTTTCAAAGTCAAGGAGACAGCAGTAAAAGGTCCCTGGTTAGAGCATGAGTATGGGCTCAGGTAGTTGACGAGCTGTAAACCCTTGTCTCAAAAATAGGATTGACACTGGCAGATCCCCATTCCTTGAGCATGTAAAGAATATTTAAGCCCTACTTCAACTAACTTCCTAAACAAAATCCTAAGGTCTTGAGTTCCATAAATGTAGCCAATGATTGATCATGCATTTAACATTAATGATTTTTTAAGCATCTGTTGAACATTCTGCCATCTGCCTGTGAAAGTGTGGCGGTCAAAAATTTTGTGAAACTATACAGAGAAAAAGGGAGGAAATTTCCCGAGAGTCTCTTCCTTCTCCCTCATGTGCCTCTGCTGCCAATCATCCTTCCTTAATTTTGGCAAATTTTAAAATTATTCATAATGTGGAATGACTAAATTCATATGAGTATAGAAGGATAACGCTAGCCTAACAATTTTATTCTGGAAACATTTTGAACCAGGGAATATCTAATCTGTGAAACTGAAGCTACCGAACTAAGCATGACAGGTATATTATGATACTGTGAGTATAACAAGCAAGAAAATAGTCTGAGATACAAATTTTGTAGCTAGGTTCAAGGATTTCTTATAAATCAGGTTTGAAAAGATGGTAAAACGTAGAGGAATTTGTGTATATTTGGTTATTATTCACAAATAAATTATGAGTGTTAAAAAGGTTAGGCTTATGAACAGTTATAATTTTTCTTGAGCACATAGCAACTACAGCCTATAAGGTTTAGATTTCATATGTATTTTTTTTTTTTAATAATGAAAAACTCTTAATGGATTTTTAATAGTGAATTTTGTATTTTTTGAGCATAATTTTTTTATTGACATCAAAATGGCTGTGGTGAGTTGACCTTGGCTGGCCACCAGGTGCCCACAAGCTGCTCTATCACTCCTCCTCCACCAACAGGACAGGGGGACAAAATATGACAAAAAGCTTGTGGATCAAAATAAGGACAGGGAGATCGATCAGCCATTAATCTCATAGGAAAACCAGATTCAATTTGGGGAAATTAATTGAATTTATTGCCAATTACTTGTAACAGATTACGATAGTGAGAAATGAGAACAAAACTAAAAATAACTTTCCCCCCACCACTCTCTTCTTCCCAGGCCCAACTTCACTCCTGACTCTTTTACCTCCTCTTCTTGAGTGGCACAGAGGATGGGGAGTGAGGGAAGATTGTTTCTGTCTGTCCTTCATCTTTATGCCGTTCCCCTGTTCTACCACAGAGTCCCTCCCATGGGATATAATCCTTCATGAACTTCTCTAATATGAGACCTTCCACAGGCTGCAGTTCTTCACAAACTGCTCCAGCATGGATTCTTTCCATGGACTTCAGTCCTTCAGGAATGGACTGCTCCAGTGTGAGTCTCTCATGGGCCGCAAGTCCTACCAGAAAACCTGCTCCTGCATGGGCTCCTTTCCATGAACGGCAGCTCCTGCCAGAAGTCTGCCTTGGCATGGGCTCTCCATGGGGTTTTATCTTCCTTCAAGGCATGTTCACCTGCTCTGGTTTGGGGTCATTGTGGACATTTACTCCACTGTGGTCCTCCATGGGCTGCAGGGGACAGCCTGCCTCATCATGGTCTACACTCCCTTCTCCTTCGCTGACTTTGCATAGTAATTGCTCTCACAGTTTCTCACTCCTCCTTCACAGGTGCTGTGAAACATCTTTTACCCCTCATCTTAAATACGTTATCACAGAGGCACTACCGCTATTGCTGATGGGCTCAGCCCTGGCCAGCAGTGGGTCTGATTTGGAGCTGACTGGCATTGGATCTATTGAACATCAGGTAAGCTTCTGGCATCTTCTCACAGAAGCCACCCCTGCAGCACTCCCCTCCCTGCACACACCCCCCCCCCCCCTTGCCTCTTTTAAGAATTTGTCTATTCTTGAAGTTTATTCTTTCATAAAATATAAATATAATGTTTGTGATATCACTCTTCATTTCAGCAGACAGGATTATGCTGTTATATCTAGAAGATGATGGCTTAAAAGGAGGAACAAACACATAAACTCCCAGAAACAAAGCTCCTGTTTTCATGCAAATGCCTCTAATAACAAAAAGATTCAGAAAAAGAAAATTGCAGAAAACATGTGACATCCATACAATTTTACTGGAATAAAAGATTTTTTTAAAGTGTCATCTAGTCTCTAGGAAGAATTAATCTGAGTATTATTAAAGCTTTCAAATAGCATATATATCAGTAAAATATCAATATCATGTGAGCATGATTATATCAGTGAATTTCACAACTTAGGCACTGATGGTTTCCTCTTTGAGTTCACCTTATATCACTTCTGTTGAATGTCTTAGCCTCATTTTCAGTTATACTGATCCTTACTATCCTGAATATAAAAACATTATATATTTTTATTTTTTTTTAGTGAAGCACTGCTTGCATTTTCAGCTTAGTGTCATCATACAATCATCATGACAGTGGAACACTGTTATGAAGATTTTTGAAATTAAATCATTGAATTTAGGGAGAATTTTCATGAGAAGTAATTTACCCAAGAACAGAGAGAGGAGACATTTTAATTTTTTTTTTCTTTTTTATAGTCAAGGTATGTAATAATAGTCTGTCTTGACTGGAGTCTTTTATGTACCCTTAAGGGAGACTGTGACTTAGTCACCATGGCCCTCCTGTTTCTTCTTCTATTGAGTATAATACTGCTGAATGCACAATTTTCCTAGTTCAGTGGAAATTGCTGGAGGCATGGGCCACTATTTTACTTTCTCATGTGCTCTTGAAGACAAAACAGAAATCCTCTAAGATGCTTTTCACTGCCTATGCACTTGCATGGTTTTAATTTGGTCAAAATTCAGGCCAATATTTTGCCCATTCCACACCACCACCTTATTGATTTCTCTCTATGTTCCTGACAATATAATTCTCTGACATGCAGAAATTGACTCTATTCCATTGAAATCAATTATAACTCTCTCATAAATTTAAAACTGAGATGTCCATAAGTCTACTAAAAAAGAAAATTTAAAGCCTCTCATGGCTGTGCTGCTGTGTTCAGCCACTCTTGTAGGTCAGCCCAACGCAGGTGAGTAAACTACTCTGCTTTCTTCATGCCTACCCTGACTGTCCTAGTATTGCCCACGGGCATAGAGCAGTCTTGTACATAAGATATGGCCCACAAAACTTGTGACATCTGCAGCAAAGTCCTTTTAGGAACAGTACCACTGGACCTGTTTTCCTCAGCTCTGTTGCAGGATACATATTCTTATCCATGCTCATTAAGAGGAGTTCATGATCAAAACCTCACTGATGACTATGGTGGATTTAGGCATGAACTCTGAAGACACCAATCTTACACATGACAGCCAAATGTTCTGGAACTGCAACCTCTGTCTCCAGGTCAAAAAAGATGATGTGTTCCCAGCAAATAGTGTTAGTATTGATTGAGTAGGGATACCTGTATCAGCACATCAGATAGCTATTCAAGTTGTCTGTGTCCCCTCTTTGATGATCAAACTATTCGTATGAGGTTCAACCGTGTGTTCTTGCAAGGTGTTAAATGTACCTTCTGATGATTCAAGACCTACTAGTGCTGCCTATAAGATCAAGACAGTCATGAAAGTCACTGTAACACGAGGTGCAAAGGTTGGCTTCAGGGCAGATACCACTTGTTTCCAGTCTTTTGATGACCTTATATATGTCTGGATGTAGCTCAAATATAAGAAAAGCCATGTGCCATCAGTACATACATCTACTGGGTCACTCGCTGCTGTCTCTCAGAGTTTCTCTTAAGACCTGCACTTCCTCCTGAATTTCTGAGAGCTGCCCAGGAATTTTGTTTCTGCATGTACCTACAGAGCTGTCACAGTAGAGACATGTGAGTATGAAGTTAGTGCCTGGAATATTTTTGTGTTATAGAAATGAAAGCACAGTAAGATTTTCACTATATCTGTTACCAAGTTTGGAGAGGGAAAGAATCCTTAATGTTAAAATTTATGTTTGTATATATGAGTTCTTTTTTTTTGCCACAATGCCTTATATACAGAAATAAAATGGTTGCCTAAGATTAATATTTGCAAGTAATGAAATCTGAAGAATTCTAAACATGATTCATGAAGAATTATATTTATGGTTTCTAGGCACTTTTAAATAACTCATCTCCTGCACCTTATATATTTGTTCTGCAGACAGCTGTTAAGAAGACTTAATGCTGCTTTCTGCTTTAATCATATTTCTCCTTGCAGACACAAATTAGTTTAAGTTTTGCAAATAACGAATCCAATAAGCTTTGGGGAACTTCCAAGTGCCAACACCATCTGAGGTATTGTTCTTTTAAAAAATAAGAGTTCATAATTAATATAAAATTATGCCTTTTTTCCCACTTTGAGGATGAACAAACTGATTTGGACAAAAGAAAACTTTTTTATTCTCTTCTGAAGCTTCTTGCTAGGTTCGAAACATACATTTGAGAGTTCTGAGATGTCCAGATGCAGTCCTTCAGCCTCTTTCCCTCCTGATGCACAGATTGGAGAAATCTAGCTGTCCCATTTCTTCTGGTGAGAACTTGCCTGAAACAACTCTGAAGTAGAAACAGCTTCAGGATGAGATGCTGAGATGGGAAACAGAGATGAGAAAGAGGGAGAACTGGGATAAAGAACTAGGACTAAATAAGGAGGCAGAAGGGAGAATGGAAGCCATCAAGCTGTATCACCTGAATCTCCCTGATGGCAGACGTCCCCTGATGGGCCAATTACTTCATCTCAGCAGCAGGAGACAGACATTTTCTGTGGATCCCAGGCTAATAATGCTTTAATGTTGCTGAAACTTGTTGTCAGGTGGCTGCACATAGCACAGCTGTGTTCAAAGATACGATTTCTGCCTAACAGTGATTGAAAACCACTCATCCATGGAAGATGTGATACAGAAACAGACCAGGCAAGACTTCTTTGACAAAGTAGTTTGCATTGATGAGCAAATTCTGATTCCTATGTTTCCTAGGAGGCTGAGGGGAGGGAGAAGCACTGACTCCTATTCCTGTACTAGCTAATAAATGAGTCTAGGGCCTCTTTGCCTAGCTCTGATGCCAAATGCAAATGCAGCGGCACACCATGGTAACTGCACACTGAAGATCACACCAAAGCAAGGTGGCTACACCTGAATATCCTTGTATCCTTTGTCTACTGCTGTCCTTGTCCTGTGCCTGCTGTTGTCTGGGAAAGAGATAGGTGGTGTGGGCCAGGACCCAAACCTGTGAGGGAGCAAGAGCAAGAAGTCAAGCAGCATGGATGTCTACAGTTGTGTGCTCAGGCTGTGCCCTAGCCATTTCTTGATACACTTACATAGAGATTCTCAGCAAGTTTTGCGACTGCTGGAATCTTTTCTCCTCAGTGATGGTACCAGACGTATCTTGTCTGTGTCTTGATTACATTCCTTAAATTATGGACTTGCCATTAAAAATGTATTTATATGCTTACACCACTGAAGTGCAGGGAGTATTCTCTCATGCATGAATAGACCTGAACAGTAGAAAACTTATTTTAATTACCTTGCTAGGTTGTTGCACTTGTTACACCTATGTTTGCAAGCTTTATTAAAAGTGAAAAAACTGCTTATATACAGGCTCCATATAGAAAGTATTACACGTAGAATATATGTAGGTATATTTATTTATAGCTGTTTGGGTAGGGGTTTTTTTTTAGTGAAGGTAGTGTTTTGCATAATTAAAAGCATCTCCCATGCAATGTTAGATAAAGATATGTGGAGCTTTAAGAAGAATATGTCCTTCTGGCTTATAAATCTACACTACTGACTCGTAGGTCCAATTGCAGTTGCTAGAATGCTGTTCTGTAAACTGTTTAGATGAAGGACTTTGTGTAATTTATTTTACAGGGTAGTAGAATTGAATATTTGAATGCATCCTTATTTTGTATACAGTACTTGATAAGAACTTTTAAGTGTGAGTTATGGTAACTGTTAATTGCTGTCTTTCAAATTATTTTATTACAAAGTAAATTTCCATGAACAATGGATTACTAAATGGCCAGGCAATGACATTACTTCAACAGGATCTCAGAGAGGAGTAATGGATATCACGGAGTTTTCTAAGACTACAGAACACTGAGACAAGAAACTTCTCTCTTTTCCCTTTTTGTGTGCCCTTCGTTGTTTACAATGAAAGCTTCTGGTTTGACCTGATGTGGAAAGTTTTAGGAACATCCTTATTGAAAAAGACCTTTTTTACAAACTCCTTAGAGTGTTTTTGGAAAATGCAGGAAAATATGATTTGCTGGAAAATACTTTGTTTAAAATGTTTTAGTTATGTCATAAATATTTAGAAGAGCTTCTAGGGTATATTTATTTGCAATATTTGTAATAGTTTAACAGACAGTTTCTCTAAATAGTTGGATGGTTAATTTATAAATAAAGTCACCTGATAGTATTGTTGGTTTCTAAAATAAGAAACCTCAGTTTATTTAAATTGTGGTATTACTTATTATATAGCAATGTGAAACAGTTTATCTAACAAAAAGAAAAATGTTTTTTCTCCCAAAATTGTTAGGAAGAGGAATTAGTGCTTTGTATGTTAAAAGTTAACTTTTTCAACATTTTAACAGTAAAAAAGAAGCATGCACTATGAAACTGAAGTAGCATTACCCACCCAAGGCTCATCTCAGGCATGAACTGAATGGAACAAATTGCAGTTATAAACTGTAAATACTGTGTGACAAGTCACAACTTGTGTATAGGTTGTATATGGCAAATCAGAAGGTTGTGTAAGCTCTAATCTATCAAGATCAGACCCACCTATGCTTCCTTCTTGACGTCTTTCTTGCTTCATTAGCTACACAGTGGCCTAATTTTGAAGGCACAGAGGCACCTCTTCCTTGGAAATCCCTAGAGTCTGCAGTTACAGCCCTCCTGAGCATGGAAGTTGGGAGTCTTGCAGTTAGACAGTAGTCTAGGCTATTATGTAAAATGTGGAGGATGTCAATTTTATAATCTTTTTGAATAATATCTATACTCAAAAGAGAGTAACATATTCATATGACTTCACAGACAGTTGTGCATATTTTTTTTTTTCCTTATAAACCCTTATTCATACCCCACATTTTACTCATGGAAGAAGAAAAGTAGTCACCTAGAGCAGTCTGGTTTGCTTGTAGAAAGGCTCAGCTTCCTACATGAGAATACCTAATTTAGTTGGTCTGAGTTGTCCTCCCTAGCTTTCAGAAGCTGTATGTAAACGATGTAACACAAAAGCTCTTCCCAGCTGTCATCACAAGGTGTGCCACCATCACACCCTGATTTTGTCTTGGGACTAGACCTGGTGATATTCCCTTTTAGTCAACTCACTGAAGAAAACCAGGCACACAGAAGGCAGGAGCCCTGGTGAGCATCGTTAGGTCCCAATAACTGCCAGTAATTCTCCTGTCACTTTAGATGTAGCTCAGCATCATAGCTTTCCATTGACTATACAAGGACCTTAGGATGTTAATCTCAGAAGTAGCATCTCCAGAACCAGGTATGTATCTTCTATGTCCCAGAAGTTAGGGTATCCTTAAGCTGTTGCACATTTGTTTCATGATTTTAATTTTCTTCTCTCTGTTACAAGTAATTTTTTGCACAAGTCTATATTTGGGATGTGGTCCTGTCTGTGCCCTGCAGAGATATCCAGCTCTATTAAGGCACAATCAGGTTTGAAGCTGGTACTAATATCACAGCTAAGATGGTGTTAATATCACAGCTCTAGTTAGTTTATACTCAGTATTTTTAGGGAAAAAAAAAAAAAAAAAGAAAAACCATTTGACAAAACCAAAATAACTACGAAAGAGGTTTGTAATGTCAATGGAAATTGTAAATATCTTAGAGATGGTCAGGCAATGTCTCCTCTGCCATGCAACCAAAGTGTTATGCAGCTAAAGAATGTTTCTACCCTGAGATGATCTCCCTACAGCAGATTATGTCAGTTTTGTGGACAGAGTTTGTTGGAAAGGAAGTGCAATGTTGTCAGTCAAAACCAGGGTCTGGATTCAATCCAATGTTCACCATTTCCACAGCATCCATATTTTGTATAACTTTCATGGCACTAGAATGAGCTCGTGATAGTGTCAGTGTGGCATGGTTTAGTTATAAGCGACCTAATCTTTTTCCCCGTTTTAGTAGGCTTGAGATATATCAGGGCCACTAACTGAAAACAGTAAAGGAGAGAAAGCTTTCTAGGACACAAATGAAGAATAACACAATATGATGAACATATCTTCACTTCTGTAGCCAGAAACACAATACTTTGCTAAGATTCCATTTGTATTTTATGGCTTAAATATGCAGTGTCAGTGCTTACATAATGTTTTTAACTTTTTATTTTCACAATGGGGATTTCATGCCTTGTGTGTAATTGAAATGTGTAAAATTACTGTGAAATCTTACTGAAGCATATGCTGAATTTAATATGCATAGTATATTCTACTGAGAAAGAAAATGAAAAACACTTAGTAGTGCTAATATGAAACGTCTAGGTTTCATACTAAAAATAACAACCTATGCTATCTGTCCCTCATATATGGAAGATTATATTCTTATTTATTATTTGAACTTTAAAAAACTTTCCAATATATTTTGGTACTCAGTTAGGTGTTATCATGGTTTACATTACTAGCAAATCTGAAGTACCAGCTTTGACTTTCTGATCCAACATCCCAGAAATGAGAGTAAACATACACTTGGATGTCTGTGCACAATACTATAGCATGGATCATGTATTCACTGGGCGGAAATCTGGAACCAAATATGGGTGCAACTCACCCCATAATTTGGTTATGACTACACTCAAATGCTGTCAGCTCCTATTCCTTTTGCATGGCTGCTGTGTCTTCAGTCCTTGTGCGATGTGGCATCTGCTGTTTGTTGTGTTCTGGGAAGGGCAGCAGATTTTAGAGGGGAGCTGAGGACAGTGATAGCATCAGAAGAACTAGCTGCAAGGTACGGCATGTCAAAACAGTTTGAAACACAGGCAGGAAGAAAGTGCTGTGAAGAAAATGGTGGAGATAGATGAGAGAGAATGAGAGAAAACATCAAGTATACCATTTGAGAAAGAGGTTGGGAAATGTGAGAAGGTAACACTGAAAGTTAGCTGAAGGAACAGATTAAGAAAAATAAATTAGGTGTGAGAAGAGGAAACCAAGTCTGTACACCTCATGTATCACTGAGGATCTACTGCAAGACATTTTGGAGTTAATGAATATGATTTAACTGGGTCTTTAATGAGAAAATACAGAATTCAGGTAAGCATTTTCCTTGGACCCTTTAGTCATGGTTTCAGATGGCTGGGAAATAAGAAGCCATATATATTAAAATCTGGTATAATTACTAGTAGGACATGAGGTATGAGAACCAAGTATGAAGGTTTTCAGGAGGTTCACTTGGCTTGTAATGAGTTTTAACTGAGGAAAATAAATGGTGAAATAAGTTTTAGTTAGACAGAAAATGAATCACAGAAATATGAAGTAATTTTGGATACAAAAAGGCTGGAGGGTGAAGTTTAGTCTAATTTCCTTTCATTTAAGGGCAAAACTATTTACTCAAATAAACTAAAATGATATTTTTATATCCCTGATTGTGAATTTATAGCATTTATGTTTCTGTTGTAAACATTGTTTCCAAGTAAATTAGGTTATTTCACTTGGAGATTGAGACATTTAAGTCATGATTTATTTAGATTGCCTTATGCATACATAATAAGTTTTCCATTTTTATTGTGTAAAAATGAAGGCTAGGTTGTGCACTGCGGGCTTCATTTTATGAAGTTCAGTGCCAGAGTTTGGAGAGCATTCACATCACTGGGGAAAAGCATTGGGAGTCATAAAGTAAAAGCAAGCAAGTTGTCACAAAAGTTTCATTTGTAGATAGATGTGATATGTATGGCTGATTCCTCTGATGTTTACCTATTTTTTCTAACTACACAATATGCTGCCATTTAGGCTGGACATATGATGATTTTTTTCTGGTAAGATTAATATGAATTAATCCTTTGTGATTTTTTTTAGTCAGAGGGATCACATCTAATTCTGTGAGGATAACTGACAGGACTACATTTGTGCCATTTTCAATGCATCTTTTTAACTGTCACTATAGAATTGTCAGCAGTATTACATTGTATCTCTGCATCACTAAGAACAAAATACAGCCAGTTCCATAGGAAAACTATTACCCCTGTAGCTTTAATGTTTTTGTTATTTCAAAGTCGTAATAAAGACATTGATTTCTCTATCTTAATATATACAGATCAAGTCTTACCTTTTTTTGCTGAGGAAGTATTTTGAACCTACTAATACTAGAGTGACTTTTAAATTTCAAATAGTCATAGAATGGTTTAGTTTAGAAGGGACCATAAAAGATTACCTAGTCTACCCCCCCTGCTGTGGGTAGGGACATCTTTCACTAGATCAGTTTGCTCGAAGCCCCATCTAACCTGACCTTGAACACTTTCAGTGATGAGGCAGACTGTTCTCTGGGCAACCTGTTCCAGCGTCTCACCACCCTCACTGTGAAATATTTCTTCCTTATGTCCAATCTATATCTACCCACTTTCAGTTTAAAACTGTTGCCTGTCCTGTCACTACAGACCCTGGTAAAACATCTGTCTTTATTTTTCATACAAGCCTCCTTGAAGTATTGAAAGGCCACAATAAGGTGTCCCCAGAGCCTTCTCTTCTCCAGGCTGAACAACCCCAACTCTCTCAGCCTTTTTTCATAGGAGAGGTGTTCCCTTCCTCTGACCATTTTTGTGGCCCTCCTCTGGACTCACTCCAACAGGTCGATGTCTTTCTTGTACAGAGGATTCCAGAGCTGGATGTGGTACTCCAGGTGGGATCTCATGAGAGCAGAGGGGCAGAATCCCCTCCCTTGACCTGCTGGATACACTTCTCTTGATGCAGCCCGGGATACAATTGGCCTTCTGGAATGGAAATGCACATTTCCAGCTCATGTCCCACATTTCAGCCACCAGTATCACCAAGTCCTTCTCTGCAGGGCTTCTCTCAATCCCTTCACCCACAGTTTTACTGACATTGGGTATTGCCCTGACCCAGGTGCACATCTTGTCCTTGGCTTTGTTGAACTCCATGGTGTTCACATGGACCATTCTTCAAGCCTGGCAAGGTCTCTCTGGATAACATCCTTTCCCTCAAGCAAATCAACTATATTGGTGTCACCTGCAAACTTGATGAGGGTTCACTTAATCCCACTATGTCATTGATGAAGATATTATATAATATTGGTCCCCGTATGTACCCTTGAAGGACACCACTCATTATAGGTTTCCAATCAGACATTGGGCCGTTCACTGAAACTCTTTGGACTCTTTGTGGGAAA
Organism: Athene noctua; assembly: GCF_965140245.1. Lineage (NCBI taxonomy): Eukaryota > Metazoa > Chordata > Aves > Strigiformes > Strigidae > Athene > Athene noctua. Next base: position 227,039,326 of record NC_134037.1, on the reverse strand, counting down.
AGAGATTACCATTGAAAACTGAGGCAAAAAAATGTTGAGTACCCCAGCTTTCTCTATGTCAGGTGTCACTAGTTCTCCTGTCCTTTTTATCAAGGGGGTACCTTAATTGTTAACTGTTATTGGTAATTTTAGGTTGGAAAAGACCTTTAAGGTCAATGAGTCCAACTGTTAACCTAACACTGTCAAGTCCATCACTAAGCCATATCCCTAAGCACCACATCTACATGTCTTTTAAATACCTGCAAGGATGGTGACTCAACCACTTCCTTGGACAGCTTGTTCCAATGCTTGACAGCCATTTCAGTGAGCAAATTTTTTCTAATATCCTATCTAAACCTCCCCTGGCACAACTGGAGGCCATTTTCTCTCATCCTACCACTTGTTACTTTGGGGAAGAAACTGACACCCACCTCACTGCAACCTCCTTTCAGGTAGTTGTAGAGAGCAATAAAGTCTCCCCTGAGCCTCCTTTTCTCCAGACTAAACAATCCCACTTCCCTCAGCCGCTCCTCATAGGACTTGTGCTTCGTCAGTTTAGTTGCCCTTTAGACATGCTCCAGCACCTCAATGTCTTTCTTGTAGTGACGGGTTCTTGTGGTTTAACCCCAGTTGGCAACTTACCACCACACAGCCCCTCGCTCCCTGCCCCAGCGGGATGGGGGAGGTAATCAGAAAAGTAAAAGTGAGAAAACTTGAGTTGAGATAAAGACAATTTAATAGGTAAAGCAAAAGCTGCACACGCAAGCAAAGCAAAACAAGGAATTCATTCACCCCCTCCCATTGGCAGGGTGGTGTTCAGTCATCTCCAGGAAAGCAGGGCTCTATCTGCCTAATGATTACTTGGGCAAACATCATCACTCTGAACATCCCCCACTTCCTCCTTCTTCCCCCAGCTTTATATGCTGAACATTGATGTTGCATGGTATGGAATATCCCTCTGGTCATCTGGGGTCAGCTGTTCCAGCTGTGTCCCCTCCCAACTTCTTGTGCACCCCCAGCCCACTCGCTGGTGGGGTGAGGTGAGAGGCAGAAAAGGCCCTGACTCTGTGTAAGCACTGCTCAGCAGTAACTGAAACATCCCTGAATTACCAACAACAATTTTGGCACAAATCCAGAACATAACCCAATACCAGCTATTATGAAGAAAATTAGCTCTATCCCAGCCAAAACCATCATGGAGCCCAAATCTGAACACAGTATTCAAGGTGTTGCCTCACCAGTGCTGAGCACAGGGATCTGCCGAGTACAGATCCCTTCCCTGTCCCTGCTGGCCACGCTATTGCTGACACAAGCCAGGATGCCATTGGCCTTCTTGGCCACCTGGGCACACTGCTGGCTCATATTCAGCTGGCTGTCAACCAAGGACCTCCAGGTCCTTCCCAAAGAGGTGCTGTAGAACAGAGTGGATGACATATGGAATTAGACCAGACAAAAGCAATTCCTCCAATTTTGAGTAGGTGCCAGGCAGTATTGCTGTTTTATTACCAAAAGCTGATAGAAAATTTGTGATGAAGCAGTCTTTTTATTGGAAGCTGAACTTTTGTTGGAACTGAATCTTTCAATTGGAACGTGTCTATTTCAAGAAAGGAAGAGGCTGAACAAATAAATCAAACTTTTCCTTATTTTGCTAACACTGAGTGTTTTATTTTGAATTTTATATTTTCCATTTATATTGTTTTGGTTAGTGTATTACATGATATATGTTGTGTCATACATATTTTTGACAATAAAAACGAAAACTTTCAATGAGTTTTTCTGGAAGTTTTTACACAGACTACTTTGGTTTTTATTCCACTATAGTTTAAAAAGAATTTTTTTCTTTAATATATTAGAATTTTCATCTTGTGACCATTTAAATAAATTCGCAGCTCACAGAGTTCTTGAGACTGATGACTACCAGGTGTATATAATTTCACTGAAGACAGATCTTTGTGTGATACTTGGACTTTGGAATCTTGCCTTGTTTGCTCCCAGTTTTGCTATTTAAGGTCACTGTATGTGGGTAATTGTCTTTTTTCCCTACTAGACGCTTGCAGTAAAGGCAGTCTACTTGAATACGTGTATATATATGTATGTGCATGCATATGCACTACTCTAGCCCTCTGACAAGCATATTATGTGTGTGTTTATTTTCATAGCTTGTTCCTTGCAGTTAATGACCTGTAGGCCATGATCTGGTCTTGGGTTAAATTAGAGATATATTTGCTCCTTCTCATCTTTATGTTCTTCTGTTGCTATAAAGGATTCAACAATAATGTTTCTGTCATGGTATTATGAAAGTACTTTTTCTGTTTTGTTTTGTTAAGGTAAAAGTTTAGCATAAACAGAAGAACAGGCATCATGAAATTGATTAAAATCAGATAATAATTTGATAAAAATTTAGTGGTTCAACATGTTACTCTAAAATACTTTTGCATTTCTGGAAAACTTTCTGTTGTCTATGTGTCTGACATGGACTCAGTTCTAAGACACAAAGTGCAGTATTTGCACTCTTTCTGGATTTGGCTATGTCAGCATAGGAATCCCGTCAAAGTTAAAGACAAAGCTTTTATTTCTTGCTTCTGAATACTTTTGCTTGCAAAACTGTGCTGGATTTCTCTGTAATATTCCTCTTACATGAAGGAAAAACATTAAATGTTTGCTCCCTTCAGCTAGGACAAGCCTCTCATGTTTTGTTTGTAGAACACACAGCTCTATCCCTCAAAGGAGTGAGATTTGTTCTTTAAGACCTGCTCCTGTCCTACTGCCCATCCTGCTGATTTTCTGGGAGCCACAGGAGTGGAACTGCTCCATGAGCTGGGATGTCAGGAGCTGAGGATGACCCCAGCATGGGCAGTGCCCACACTGCAGGGGTGCTATCCAGCAGGGATTGAGCATGGTAGGCAGAGCGTAGGTGGTGATAGAAGGGTGCACTGACAACTCCTGGGATTGTGAGCAGTGCACTGGGTCCAGACTCCATCCAGGAGCTCCAGTCTAAAGCAAAAGGAGAGTGAGCAAGAGCCAAAGCTATGGTGTAGGCCAGAGGCCCATCCAGGAGACAGGGCTGAAGATCCGTGCTCCTGTGGAGTTGCTGGACCAGGGAGTGACAGCTCTGGGATGAGCCAGATTGAGGTCCTGGGCCATGGGCAGCATGGCAGAGGCCCCAGGAGAGACTGGGAATGGATGATGAAGCCTGTGAATGACCTCAGGGCCCTAACAGTGATGTGACAGATCCTGAATTCTTGTTTCAGGAACTGCGTGTATCTCTGGCACTATATTCCCAGTTCAGTATATGGGGCTCAGTTTTCATTGCTGGAATCTGCATGTGGATTAAGGACTAGGTTTTTGGTAGAAAAATGAGATCTAATCTGTTAAGAATCAGATAATGAAATCTAAACCTATCTTAAAATTTGCATTTATAAGATTTCACACCAGGTGTTCCATAGTGTACTTTGGGAAATAAAACTTTATTGAACCCTGGAAAAGGGTGCTGGCATTGATTTTATTAAGATTAATCTAAAACTCAAAAATTATCTGTATCATAACTTCTCTGCAGAACGCTGAAGAGATTTTTTTCCCCCTTTGTATTTCTTTTGTTCCTTAATATCTATTTTCAGCTGTCTTACTTCAGATAAATATACGTATCCAGGCAATTATCTATAAACACTTCATATAGCAGCATTCTTTTAATTTGTTATCTCAAATTTGATTGTTGTTTTTGTGGTGTGTTTTTTGGTTTTTTTTTTTTTTTTCCGCTAGTGATTCATTTTAGTGCAAGGAAAAATATTTTATTTAGTGTAACTTTAGCTATCTAAAAGTTAAAGGTCTAGGTTAGTCATGTAGACACTCTCTAGAGTCAGTGGAACTGGATAAACTTCTGAAAAGTGATTTAATCCCATGTATTTTAGACATCAGAGCTATGATGGGCTGAATCACCCTTGAGGTGATTTCTCGCTACACTAATTGTGAATAGCTTAAATGATAATTTACAGAAAAAAATGTATATTTAAATGGATAAACTTATATAAGATAAAAGATAAAGAATTTTTTAGTTTGCAATATAGTGTTAAAACTCTATTCCTCCATATCTACTTATATGTCTGACATTCTTGTATCTGTTTATAATGGAACATATTTTTCTATAGTTTACCTTTCAATTTTTTTTGCTTGTTTGTTTGTTTGGAAAAAATTATAATTTTTGTAATTCTGTGTATTCATGTCTGAGACATAGGAGAAAAAAAAAGGTGCACATGTTATAATAGAGGTTTTAGCTGGTTTTTTTTAACCTTTTTTAATTGTGTTCCTAAATAAATTTCCCACTAGGATAAAGTACAAAATTTCATAATAGCACTCAAATCAGAACAGACAAGGCAAATGGGAAAATGCACTTAAGAAAGAATAGCTGGACATATGTTATATTAAGAAATATGATAAAATTATCTGCATTTTAAAGAAAGCTGCATAACATTTCTTCATATTCTGCCACTGTACTCTATTATTGTTGCTTTTAAACTAGAAACCACCCTTTGGTTGTTCTGATTCAAGTATCATGATTTGTTTGTGCTTGTTATAAACTAGACCTTAGCTATCAAACTAATGAGCCTAAGTGTATAATTAAGTACCTAAATCATCATGCTTAAATGAAGATTTCTAAATTTAAGTATAAAATATGAAAATTAATTTCCTTAAAATATATTTTAAAAGCCAGACTCAGAGATTATAATGTGTTTCAGTTTTATGAAAAATGGTATTTTAAAATGCTGTCTTTTGGGTGTAGATCTCTGGCATACACTTTATTGTGCATAAATATAAATTGAAAGTTATGCATAATAATACTTTTGAGAAGCCAGAATGTTTGTTATTCACGGCTATCACAATCCATTCATGTATAGCAAAATTTTGCGCTTACTTGGTAGTTTAGTGTTGTAGCTTTTGCATTTAATGAAAGCTGAAATTGGTGATTTCTCAGTCTGTTGTTTTATTTAATAAAACATCTGTAATTCAGTGCTAAAGAGCTGAGGTACTTCCCCTTTCATCTCTCCTTTGCCCTGAGTATGATGGTACTGATTGCATACTATTCCAAATAAACTGTGCTTGGGTCATCAGTTATATGTCAAAGAAAAGTTTGCAGAGCCAGCTTTTCTAGCTTGTCTCATCAGAGACTATGTCTCATCAGAGACTATGTCTCATCAGAGCTATAGAAGATGCCACAAACCCAGATATACACTCTCTGTTTTTCACAAGGCAGAGACACGCCCAAGTTAGGATTCCTTGCAGTCTGGACAAGGCCTTCTGTTACATCTCAAGACTCCACATCTAACATAGATAAGGAACGTGTGGGACCCTGCACTGCTGTTAGGTATTCAGTGATGGAGCATTTTGACTCACATTATGTTCATCCTAGGATGAACAAATAGTAGCAATACGAGCCAAGAATGGAAAGCAGCTTGCTTATAATATTACATAATAGCTTTTGAAGGGGGTCTCTTTAAGACTTTGGTTGGTAGGTCCACTTGACAAGGTGGCAACAAACTCTGAACAAAGACATTTCTGTGCTTGTTTCCAGTCTCTCAATGTTTCAATTTTGTACGCCCACTTCACCTCCAAGATCTCTTTTAGGTAGCAAACTACCCCTTCATATAGTACTTAACTTCTTCTCTGATTACAAGCTCTTTACCTCACTTGTTGACCAGCAAGGTAGTTCTGGGCCTCCCACCACTCTCCACATTTATCAGTGTGTCAGCTAATGACTTGGTTCCTGCTTTTCAGTCTCTTGCTAAAAACAACAGTAGCCTTGTGGCTTTCACAGCTGCTACTACTCCAGCAGTTATACTTTTACCAAGCAACAGTAGATAGGATAGAGACAGGGAGAAAAGAAATAATAATGTACTTTGCACTGTGCTGCTTTTTCTTCTCAGGAAAATCAAGGGTTCTCTAGTTTTCAGACAACTAGTACTTTACTAACATGTCACCAATGCTAAAAAAATGTACATGTAATGAAAGAAAGGCATTGTATAGATTAAGGTGAGCCATTCGCCTCAATACTGTTGCTTCTGTTTTGGAAAATCAAAACAAAAGTTCAGCATAGACAATGAAGGCTATATTGTGACCATTGAACAGTCAGCCTGCCCAAGTGTGTAAACTGTAATAAAAATTAGAAAATATTGCAATCGAAAATCATGTCAAATCATTTTTTTTACCTGAAATTATTAATTTTCAAATATTTTTTGTCTTAAAGATGGTGAATTTACCTATGTTGACATTTTACATAAAAATATGAAAATATTTAGTTTGAACATAATAATTTTTGAATCATAATTTCTCCCTGATTATGAATTTTTAAGTCATTGTAATTATTCAAACCAGTTTATTTAATCCTTGTACCATATCTCTACAAAAATGTCCTTCAGGTTTAATTAGATTACAGTTTTCCAAACACTCGTTTTCTCTGGTCTATTTTTATGTCCTATCGAAGACTGCCCATGTCTAGGTTTATTCCATATAATTTTAGGCACTTATCTGAGGAACTTGTTGAGAATGTGGCATGTAATTGATCATACAGTCTTCCTGTGTCTCAAAAAGAAGCATCTAAAAATGAGGAATACACTCTCAGAGTAATGAATAATCTGTAATATCTAGTTTTCCATTTTCAAGAAAAGACAAGCTAACGGAACTCCTAACTTTGAAACCTCAGTCTCTATACAGGACAAGAAAAGCTTGTGTTTTTTGTCACTGTTTTCAGCAAGAGAACTAAGGTGTCTTGGAATAAAAGAAATAAAATTTGAAAGATTTTTTGATATTTCTGTAGTTAGGAACACTGTAAAGACTTGGGAGATAGTTTAGTTTGATGATTTTTATACTTTTCATCTTAGTTACTCAGAAAGATCCCAGTCTTTATTAAATATTACTGAAAGATAGAAATCTTTACTTTTGGTGAATGAAAGTGAAGTTATGGCTTCAAGATGGGTATCTCTAGACATGCATGGAAAAGAAGGTTCTATGGGTAGTTGCAGAGTATGTTTGAGTGGGTTATACAAGTGAACCATACTACAACATTTGAGATCCTGCCTTTTCTGTCCAAGTTTAGCAATTAATTATATAGAGACTTAGAATCACATGGATTTTTTTTTTTTTTTTAATGAAAAGTTGATCTTTATACTTTAACACGTTAAAAGAAACGGAGATAAAGGAAGACATTATTTAAACTCTGTAAGAGTCCAATTGTCATTCTAATCTTGGCAAACAGATGTACAGAGGTTGTAATTGTGGAAAATTATCCACCATCTTTGAGAAGACATATCACTTATCTTTCTATCAAAGGAAAAAAACAAAAGGTAGTGACTTCACCTTGTGACGTTGCAAAAATGAAATGTCTTGCAAAACTATTGTAAAAACTTCATTCCATGATATGATAGAAATCCTCTACTAGTTGAAGTTATCAGCTATATATTCTTTGTATCCCTAAATCTTTTCCTTTTACAGAGTCTATTATCAGCCCAAGTCTGTGGATTGCCATTGAAAAAAAGGGTTTGTTATTTTCAACCATTATAAGTAAGTCCAGCATTCTTTTTCTTTCTTTTTTTTTTTTTTTCCTTTAAATGGATAGTTGTAAAATATTATTTGATCCCCTATTTGCTATCTGTCAATATCTGCAACAATGAATATAATTTCATTTCCCCCCTTTAGTTTTTCTCCTGTTCTACAACTGTGCTGTTCCATCATTGTCAGGTTCTTGAACTGATCCACATTTAGTTGATAACTATTGCTAACTTTTCTGCCTGCAGTTTTTCCTAGTAATGATAATAATGAAAAGTAAATAAATTAATATCTGGTCAGAATCTCTTTTGGTTTAGTAGAGTCAGAAGTCTCACAAAGATCGTAAAGCTCTTCATTTGCTGCAGAGAGCAAGTGGGTACCCTTTTATAGCATTCACCTGGCAAGGATATAAACCACAATAAAGTAGCCAATGTTTCTGTAATTTTGCTGTATGAAATAATGTTATGTTTTAAAAACTAATTATGGTGTTCAGAAGGCCTGAAAACTGCGTAATTTTCACATAAACAACGTCTAATAATTAGCTCCCTCTGTCCTTACATGAACACAAGTGACAGTTTCAGGATCCTGTATGAAGGGTTTAAGAAGTGGTTCAATTGTATTTTTCTACATGCAAGTGTTTTTTTTTTCTCCCACTATATCTATAGAAAAAATATTATTATAGTTACAGAGATCTGTGGGCCTTTGTGATAATAACCTAATTTGCTTATTCTATCTTAATTGGTTAAGATAAGAAACCTTGTAATGGCAAAATAATTTAAGTGGTTCCATTAGTCTCTTTTGAAGGAACCATTGATTTTTAATGCTATTACTTCCTAAGCTCATTTTACCAAGGTTTTATTTACCATTAGCTTCTAATCCTTGAATGTTAATGCATTTATTAACCTCTGGAATCCTGAGAGAGTCTGTGTTAACAAAAACAATGAACAAAAGTTAAACTGTTTGGCTTGGATTTTACATGCTCCATGCAAAGCATAATTCAGGAAAATTCATTTTCAATATTTCTGAAATTAAAGACCCTCTGTGTTTCAGGAATACAGATATAAAGAGACTACAGAGCACTACAGAGAAATATGGATTTTACTATATTTTTTTAAGTCCTTCCCATTTTTCTTCTCAGTTTTGACTTAGTCATCAACCAGGGAGAGCTGTTAACAGATATTATTCTCTTTTCCCCAGTCAATTTATGATAACGATTCCCAGTCTGGCACTCAGCCAGACTGAGTGCTAAAAGAGGATTGGTTAAGAAGTAAATTCAACCCTTTTCCAATCAGTGCGTTAATCCCCAGCCATACAATCGTCCTGTAAGAGGTAAATGTGTGGGATTAATAACTGCCTTCGAGATATCTGATCTGGTAACTCTCTGAAAGGGTGCGCTGCTACCGGAGATTCTTATGATCTATTATATTTTTCATTAAATTTCATTAGATAAGTTCCATATATTCCATGGTCACTAAATATTTTTCACTCTTTACTTAGCAGTACCATGGAACTTGTGAACTCAGTTTTACTTTGAACGTTGTTCTAATTCTCTTTGGAGTAGGAGCCCACCAGACTGCAGTCCACAGCACAGCTCACCAGACCTGGATCCTGACAGGGGGATTTTGGTAGCTGTCGTAAAATGCATTAAAAATGGTTATTATTATCCATTTAACTTACTTTTCTCAACAGAGGCATGCCTTCATGAACTGCTTTCCTTGCCCAAATCCTGCCATGTATCAGCCACCTGTGTCGTTCTGATGACCCATGCAGAAAGTGCTTGATGATCCAACAGGCAATTGATGAGGACTGTTTCAGAACTATGGAAGCAAATGCAGACTCCCTCTGCAGGTCTCTCAGAAACTGTGTTCTGGAAGTGGGTTCCATAAATGTGATGCAGAAAACTGATCCCCTGAATACAAGGGGAGGGATGAGATAGCTTTGCCTGGATAACCTGAAAATCTGGAGAGTGGTCTGTATCTGCAATCCTCATGCTTAAAAATGAAAGCCTTTTCTGCAATACTGATATAAATGTCCATCTGATATTAGGATTAACCACATTTTTTTGTTTGTTTGCTTGTTTTTGTTTTTTTTTTTTTTTTTAATTATTTGTCATCTTTTTGACCATAAGAGATTGGTTCAATCTCAGTCTTTGAAATTATAATCTGAAATTACTCATCATTAAAACAGTGGACAAATAATACATTTCGTGGGAAATAAGAGACTGGAAAATGTCCTTCACTGCCTCTCTCTTTGCATGTTTTATGTTGTGGCTCTGTTTTAGAATGGACCAGTGGCCCTTAGGAGCAGAGTTCAAAAGTTCACTGTCATGGAGGGTGACAGAAGTATGTAAACATGTTTTTTCTTGAGTTTGTATCTGGCATTATAAACTTTTCATAGTTGGCTGGGCTCAATGACTGCATTTCGGCAGAAGTCATAGAAAGAATGGCTGATTGATCTTTACTTTCAGCTCTTTGGTGATCTGGATCAGTAATATTGTAGCCTTTTTAGCTGAAGCTAACATAGAACTTAGTTCTCTCACATGCTGCAATCACACGTCTCTCATGTAAAAGCTGGGAACTGGCATTACTTCCTTCCACACTTTTGAAGAAAATGACTCAAATGGATACGCTTTGTATTGAATAATATATCTTCATAATATCTCAGTTAGTGGTAGCCATGGCTGCAGTGATCACAGTATCATGGAATTTGGGATCCTGCTGAGCATGCTGAAGGTTAGTATTAAGACAAAGGTTTTAGATTTTAGAAGATCAATCTTCTGCTCAGAGCTCAGATGGGAAGGATTCTGTGGGAAGCTTCCATGGACAATAAAGGAGCTATCGAGCACTTGGAGCTTTTAAAGAATTCTCTCCTAGAAGCACAAAACCACTTCATCCCCTTTAAAGATAAAGTAAGCAGGTGGAGCATAAGACCACCTTGGCTTAACTGCAAGCTTCTGAGTCTGCTCAAAACCAAATGAGAAGCATACCGCAGATAGATGGAAAAGCATACAAATACCTGTTGAGAACTACAAGGCCATTGCCAAGGCATGCAGACATGACGCAGAACAAAACCTTAGCTTGAACTGAAATTGGCCAGAGATGTCAAAAACAAGAAAAAAGAGTTCTTGAGGTATGTAAACAAGAAGCAGAAACAGAAGACAAATATTGGTCTTCTGTTAAACAGAAGTTGTGAATTAGTCCCCAACACCACTGAAAAGGTCGTGGTTCTCACCACTTCCTTCACCTCTGTCTTTACCATCACCGTTGGGACCTGTAAGAGACTGTGTTGGACTGTGTTTGTCTCAATGTTGCTGCTGCACCACTACCACTTCCTGGCCTCAACATCCAGTCGCTGTGGAGGAGTACACACTGACAAAGACAAATTGTCCCTGAAGAAACCGTGATATTTGCCCAAAGCTGAAACAGCAACATCCTTGGCAATGCCTACCAAGCTGCACCTGAGTGTGAGCCGGGTGGAGAGGAAACTAGGGTGAGAAAGATGTGCGGAGGCTGAAGGCACTGCAGGTTGACCCCCCACTGGCACAACCACTGTGAACATCTGGGCATGCATGCATGGAGGAACATGGGGTGGCACGCATTACAATGAGCTCCATGGAAATGGGTGGATTTTTTTGAGAAATCATGGGGACTTATTTTACACAATAAAAGGACTGTGTACTCCTCTCTTGGGATCCTTCTGGTTCTTACTCTCCTTCCTTGGAGCTGGGACTTTGGTGGAGCTCGGAGCTTGGAGCACCATCACCTGCACCAAGACCAAGCCAATGGGACATCACTGGATTCGTGGTGGTGGTAATTAATCTTGCTGCATCTCTACTGTTTGCTTGCTTAGGGATTCTGACTTTTCCTTTCTTTTTCTCTCTATCCTATTGCTATTATCAGGAAAATAAAGTTCACAAGGTTGTACAGATCTGACATTGTTTGTGTCTTAATCTCACTCTTGGGATTGTTTAAGAACCCACACTGATATTGGATTGGGACAGGCACCAGACCTTGGGAACAAAAATCCAGGTTGATGCAAGCACAGACCCGCTCTCAGTGAAGGAGCAGTTGGTACGTGAGCTATCAAAGTAGCTTGACTCTTACAAATCAATGGGCCCCGAGGGCGTTAAGACAACTGGCTGATATTATTGTGAGGCTGCTCTCCATAATCTTTGAGAAGTTGTGGAGATGCAGGGACATCTCAGAAGTCTGGAAGAAGGCTAATGTCATGCCCATCTACAAGAAGGGCTTAAAGGAAGATCCAGGAAATTATAGGCCCATCAGTTTTACTTCAATCCCTGGGAAACTTATGGAACAAATCCTCCTGGGGACACAAGTCACATGAAGCAAGCAGTTGGGAAAATCCAGCATGGATTCACCATGGACAAATTGTGCTTGACAAACCTGATCGCCTTCCACAGCAAAATAACCTGTTCAGTTGATGTGGGGTGAGCAGTGAGCAGCCTCTTTCTAGAGAAACTAAGGTGTTACGGTCTAGACAAGCAGTCTGAGCAGTAGGTGGGGAACAGGCTGACAGGCAGCACCCAGAGGGTGGTGATAAACACCTCATTTTCAAACTGGCAACCTGTCACAAGTGGGGGTCCCCAAGGTATTGATATTGGACCCAAGGCTGTTTAATGTCTTCATAAGTGATCTGGGTGATGGAATCAAGTGTACCTTGATGAAGTTTGCTGATGATACCAAACTGAGTGGGGAAGTGGACACTGTAAGGGAGAAGTACCCTGCAGGAAGACCTGGATAGGCTGGAGGAGTGGCTAACAAGAACCTTGTGAAGTTCAACAAGGACAAGTGTAAGGTCTTGCACTGGGAAAACATAATCCAGGAGTGCAGAACAAACTGGGATCTACCTGGCTGGGGACCACCTCTGTGGAAAGAGACCTGGTGGACCATGAGATCAACATGAGTGAACAGTGTGCTGCTGTGGCAAAAAAAGCCAACAGGATGACTGATTGCATCAACAAGGGCATCATCATCAGAGTTAAAGAAGTCATTATCCCACTCTACTCAGCACCTGTCAGGCCACACCTAGAATACTGTGTTCAGTTTTGGTCCCCACTATGCAAAAAAGATGTGGACAGGTTGGAGAGGGTCCAGAGGAGGGCCACAAAGATGATCAAGGGCTGTGAAGCCTGCCATATGGGGAAAGGATAAGAGAACTGGGTTTGTTCAACCCTGAGAAGAACAGGCTTAAAGGACAACTTGTCACCATGTTCCAGTATTTAAAAAGTGACTACAAAGAAGATGGAGACTTCCTTTTAACAAGGAGTCACATGGAGAAGATGAGAGTACAAGTTACTCCTGGGGAGATTCCAACTGGACACAAAAGGAAAATTTTTCACAATGAGAACAATCAGCACTGGAATAATCTCCCCAGGGATGTGGTGGATTCCCCGACACTGGACATTTTTAAGATTTAGCTGGACAGGGTTCTGGGCCATCTTGTCTAGACCTTGCTTTTGCCAAAAAGATTGGACCAGATGATCCTTAAGGTCCCTTTCAACCTGGTATCCTGTAATTAGAATGTTTTTGTGTACCGATGGGTGTGAGTGCACACAGCAGTTTAGTCTCTTCAGGAGATGTCTGAAGCTCAAATTTGCATATCTGTAAAATATTTGCTATGATGGTCATCTTCTCCGAGATCCGTGCACCTTGTACATGCATAAAGCTTTCACTACCGAAGTAATTATACAAGCAAAATTACAGATAATATAGAAACTTATCCTAGTACAGGTGCCTTTAGTTAGATGAACCATAACTAAAAGTGACTGTTTCTTTTCATTGCCTGGGAAGGGAACCTAGCTGACTGTTTTAGACAGAGTTGCCCACTTGATAGGTAGGATACATCCCACTCTAGACATGCAGAAGTGCCTTTCTGGATCTTGTTCTTGATCATGTAAATTAACAGTCCAAGTGCTGAAATATATTTAAATAGCAATAAATGACAACTGGAAGCAGAAATTTGAAAGTAGATACTAGAGTCATGGTATCTGAATGACATTTGTTGAATTTGATTGGACATTCTTCATCCTCATAGAGCAGCTGGGCAAAATGGAAAGAATTAATTTTCTCAATGCATAGACACCACATGGCCAAACAGCTCAACATCTGGAACAATGACAGTTGCATACAAGGTCAGCTTGTACTGTAGGTTTTGTCTGAATTAGAAAAGTTTCAAAAGCTTTACTCAAATACCTCAAAATGTGGGTATATTAAATTGTTTTTGTTTAAAATTAGTTTTGTTTAAAAATGAGTTCTTTAGTTTTAGCGATATCTACTTTTCTTTAAATGAATCTGTGTATATGGGTATACAACTGACAGCCAGTTATCAGCTGCTGCTTACTGATCTGGGGCACACACGTGTTTAGCTTAATTGTAAATGTTCGTTATTACCTTGTTTTTCAAGGAGGTTTAAATCATGCACACAGATTACCCATAATTTGGTGATGCTCATCTGACAGGATAATTTTGAAAATGTTCAAAATTTAGTTGCAGCTCTGAAACCTAGGAAATTAACACCTGTACTATTTTCAGTAGAAGGACATTTTCAGATTACGTCGATTTTGAGAGTAGTCTTTAACTGATAATACAGCTAAGATTAAATCTATGCTAAATAAAAATAATTGGGGTCCCCACTGCCTAATTCTTACTGAAGTCCCTGGATTGCTCCAAAAAGCCTAGTCCAAGAGCAAACTACTTTAGAAAGGGAAAAGTCCTAAATGATGTAAAGCAAGTTAGTGCTCATTAGCCTTGACCTCTTTTATTCAGCAGTAAAACCTTTGTTTCTGACTCTACAGATGGTACTGTCTGTTTTAACTAAGTTGTCTCTTAAACTAATTTGCATTAAATTAGTGGCTGCTTGAACCAGTATTAACTGATTATTAATCAGTTGGACCAATATTAACTGATATTAACAATATTTTTTTTCCTTAATGAAAGAATAACTGTTAGAATTCAATCTTACCTGGCAGCTCTGAGAGCATGTAATCTGCAAAATTTTGACTATTTTTGATTGACTCATTTATTTCTGTTTAAAAGGCTCATGCATAGCATAAGTTGTCATGTTTCTACTGTTTTTTTATTATCATGTTCTGAGGATTTATTTAACAGTTTTCAAATCTAGTGCCAAATTAATGTGATTTATTTCAATGAATCAGTTTCACAGTTCATTAATTTGTGGTTATTCTTACTAACTTTTCAATATAAATATTCCTTGAAAATTACCAGACTGTAAAACATCCAGTAAAAATTATATAACAACAGAAAACATAATCATCCAGATTCAGGGCTTCTCGTTGCTTGTGCTCAATTTGCTCACTACAGGAAGTTACAATGTTATGAGATGAGAAATACTTCAGAAGTACTTACAAATTATGAGAGGCATTTGCAAAAAGCTTTGCTTAAATAAAAACTGCTGTATGAACTCTTGGTATAAACAACTGATAGATTTTCACGTTTTTCAAAATTAAATTTGCTTTGCTATCAGACACATAGTGCTCTGAGGTACCCTGAATGTTCTTGGCAGAGAATGGTGATCAGGACTATTGGGTCAGCTGGTGCCATTGCTGCAAATTCTGTATTGTCCCTTCTAAAAAGCACATCAACGTGCTCTGAATTAGCACGATGCCAGAAGGTAGTAACAGATTTCAGAATGCCTAGCATTTTTGCACCAAACCAGTGCTGACATGGATAAAAAATGGGCTAAGCCTCTTTCTTAAATTCAAATTAGCACTTCTAAACCTGACAAACATTTTTCTCGGAAGTGTAATTAATTTGAGAATAACACTATAAAAGCCAAATGTCAGATTTTGAAGACACATCTCACACTGCTCTGTTTGCTTTTTAACATTACAGGAATTTCACTTAAAATTTTCATTGTTGGTTACTTACAGGTGAGCAGCTACTTGGCTTTCAGAGATACAAAGTCATTGCATTAATACACATCATTGGGCAACAGAAATAGGGAAACAAACTGAAAATATTTTTAACTCTAATTCTGCAATAAATGCTGGGAACAGGAAGGGGTATATACAGAATAAGAAAATCCAAATTAATTAAACCAACTTTTCTTTATCATTTATCAGGGAAAATACAAAAAAATATTCTAGCAATATTTGTTTTACTTTATTTTTTAAAGTATCTGTATTTATAAATAAATCAGACTCAACCCTTCTTATTCAATGCACAGTTTAGTGTTGAAAAGTGGGCAACTCAGAATTAGGATGACATATATGACTGTGTTAAAATACCCTGACAAAAAGTATGCAACGAAGAAAACCTGCCAGCAGGCCTTTCATGGCTTGGCAGTCACATGTAAGTCAGTAACAGCAGAACAAGGACACTTCAGTTTCTCATTTCTGCAAACTCAGTTACATAGGAGTGATATGTCACAGATCACTGCACAGTCTTGGCTTTAGTTCAATGTACTGGTCAATAAGGCATAACCCCAATTTACCAACAACATGATCTCCAGTTAATATGTCACAAAGTCCATATGATGACAAGAAATTCAATATAATTCTAGAAGGGAGATGTGGTGCTACACCATGTAGAGATCAAGCTCTGCTTGTTGCTGGAATGATTCTTCAGAGCAGTAGAACTAGAGCAGAACTAGAGCTTCAGAGAACAGAAGTGGTAGGTTATAGGGAAAAATGCCAGAAACTTTTCTCTATGTATTACTTTGCTAGAGGAAGTCAGACCTATTTACTCATGACTACGGTAATGCAAACAGTCTGGTTAGAAAAGTAATTTTTTTGTGTGTGCCTGTGTGCATGAAAGCATTATGCTTGAGATCTCTTGAGTGAATTTATGACATTGTATCAGGCTAGAAATATATGATACCACATAACTTATTTGCCTTACTCCAATTTATCTACTGCATTTTGTTCAACCTGGACAAACATAATTGCCTCCACCCAGGGAGACTGCGGTATATAACAATAGCTGTGCAGCTAGCATGGTATTATGTTGACATGTTGGAAATTATTTATGATTGTGAGGTAGGAGATACCAGGCTATAATGGACACAAACTCAGTCCAATTAAGAAAAAAGTAAGCAAAAAGAAATTTGGTACATCAGTATGTTTCTAATTTTTCACCTAGTTGCTATGAATGGGCATCAAAAATTCTCACAAAATGTGTATACAACAATTAATATTGGGTTTTATATGTTCTTTTTTGTGCCTCACAAGGAAAACGAGATTATTTATAAGCTCACATATTTTTCACCAAGATAAAAGGAGGTAAGTCAAGACAGCCAGCCTTGTTCATCCTTGTGAACATATGTTAGCCACTTGACCTGAGCTTTCATGGAGTTAAAAGGTGTAGAACTATACCCCTTTCTATTTCAAAAGTATGTTTTCTAGAAAGAGGGCTGGACTGGGTATCCCAGATACACAGATGCACCCCACTGTATTTGATAATATTAAGTTAAACTGCAGTTTACGGTTCGGCTGTAGATGTGAGATAGAGTGATTATTTCTTCTGCTGCCTCAGTTACTTATCTAAGTTTGTACATAGTCACATTTTAGAAAGCCAAGTATATTTTCACAAAAATTTTACAAAAATCTAGGTAAAGTCTAAAGTAGTGTGAAGTCTCCAACAGGCCTTTGGATCCAGCACATCTGAAACCTGTAAATATCCATAACTGACAGCATCAAGAGTATTGCTGGTTTATCTTCTGTGACCAAAGCTGCAAAATTCTTTGTGATTTAAATGATAGCAAGGGTTAGTTATATCACAGTTAAGATTGTCACAGGTATGGTTTATAATGCTTCTAACAATCATCTGATATTTAACTTACAGTATATGTCCTTGTAAATATTAATTAAATGTCTTCCCAGTTTCTAAATTTAAACAGTCACCTATCATGTCTCAGCAGTAGTGTCTGTCCATGAAACCCTCCTTCTTGTTAACATGCAGCATATACTACCAATGAATTTCATGCTGTGCTCAGCTTCACAAGCATTGGTAATATTGGAAAGGTAGAGTTATTCTGGCAGCATAATATTGTCTGTCAGGAAAAGCTGGGTTACTGCCTCCCTTCTCACCCCTGCATACACCTAGAATTTTTGTTCTTCTACCTGATTAACTTGAACATTCATGATGCTTTGAACAATCAATACAAGGCACAATTTGAGAATGTACATTGTTGGACAAGACTGTACGGTTATGATATGTAGGAGCTATAGTTACCTGGTTATATCGTATGAAAGGCAATTAAGGCATAAATCATTAAATCTGCTCACTGTTAAAAGTTTACTTCTCCATAAAATGTATTTATCAGCATTTTTTATAATGAGTATGTCACAAATTGGGGCTAGAGATAGGAAAAATGAACTTGTGAAGGTCAGGATTTAAAAAAAAATGTGAAGAAGATAACTAGCAGAAAGTTTGGGAGTAAAAAATCAGGAACTGGGAAAATAAACAGTCTGAGAGGTGATATTTTTCAAGCTATCATTGCAGTCATGCAAATCAAAACATAGATGAAGGGGTTTTGTCATGAAAAAAGGTAACAAATATTACTCTTGAATGCAAACTCTTAACATGTGACAGTACAAGTCTACTTGAAAAATCTGAAGGTCAAAAGTTATTGTTAACAACTTAATGCAAAGGGTTAAAGAGCCCATAGCTGAAGTCTCCAGCACTGTGGTGTTGTGAGCAGCCTTTAAAGATGTGTCAGGCTGTGAAGAGCTGCAAGATCTGTGGAGTCAGTGCCAGGTACAATGACTAGGAACGAGATCTACCCACAGAGAGTTGCTTCTGCATTACTCATAGTGGGTTTTTTTAAGTTTCTTCAGTCAGTTCACAGCTGTAATGATTTCATATTACCATCGTCTTTCTCCAGAAAACACTTGACGATTTCAATGAAAGTTACTCCAAACTGTGGTTTACTCTTCTGCATGTTGCTTAATAGTTTGTTCAGATAGGTGATGCTAAGCAGGGGCAGCTGATTGAGTTCTCTTGCCACACAGTTTAATAAATGCTTGTCTAATTGTGCTTCAGGTATTGTTTAATTTTTAGTGAGCCTAATTCGTTCCTTTTGAAACAATCTGTGTACTTATCATGCGATTGTTAGAGCAAGATAAATTGTAGCCTGAACTCTTTGATATCAAATTTACTTTGTAGTGTTAGGATCAACTGATACTTGTGTAGATGCTCTGCTACCATGCCCAGGCTTGGCAGCCCTCCAGATACCACTTACTCATTTGCATCTTCCAGGAAGCAATGGCAGATTTACAAGTGACTTCTTTATTTTTCAGGTTCATATGGACTGTGTACCACCTTCCTATTTAAACACTGTATGACAGCCAGATTTGGAGCATATGTTTGCGTGTTCCTGGCATTGATGGCATTGATCCACACCTTTACAATATTAAAATATACTACTGTTCCTTGTGCCCCGATTAACCTTCTGGGGGAGGGTTTTTGTCTCCCGGATTGCTTTGCTCATCAGAGTAAGAAACTTTATTATCAATGGAATGAGGATATCACCTCAAAAAGGTTCGATACCTGATACATTAAAAATGGACAAAACAAATCCATTGTAATATCCAAACCTCTCCTGTTTGTGTTGATGCTAAGGAGAACTGACAGGTTCTTTTTCTTGGGAGACATTCTGTATTGTGCATAAAAAGATCTTTATTTTTTTTTTTATTGTGGAGAGCAATGAGATGAAAAAGACCTTAGGCCTACCTTGGGCTCTCCTAAAAGTAAGAGAAAACAGAGTTGTATGTGAACTCAGGAAGTCTTTTGCTCTGTTTGTGCAAGTAAGCTTATGCTGGGCACAGATGTTTGTACACACGTGCGATGATCTGTAGAGTGACTGCACATGTTCTAAGGGAAAGTTTCAAAACAGGTAAAGCAGCCCCCATGGCAGATGATGACCAGGCATGGTCTGGGGGAGAGCAGTGACCAAGGAACATTCCCAACTTGTTTGTTTAAGATGCAAATATGCAGTTTGGTGAGGCAAAAGCGTTTAACTGGATGAAGGCACGGCATTCCAGGCTAGCTGACATCAAGAGCAAGTTTGTGATGTATCTGCTGATAGAGGTAAAGCAATTTAGTTCATTCTCCTACCTCAAGACAGGTTCTGAAGAAAAATAAATCTTGTTAGTGAGCTGAACTATCTGACAAAAATGTGAAGCAATTCAGAAGATGGTGATGTGGTCATCAAATATACATCTTTTTGTGACATGGTGAATTGCAGTGGTCTCCAGAACTATTAATTAGAATTTTTTTAAAGTACTATAAGACACAGTCACTGTTTCAAAAATGGTGGTTGGGTGTCAGTTCTGTGCAGAATTGACAATTAGGAGCAAGTTCAAGGTTTTTTCCCTCAAACCATGTGCTTGTAATGTGGATGAGAGCAAAGGTATTGTTTCTAAAACACATTTGCTTTGGAAATTTTTACATTTACTGCCTGGAGCCAGTTTTAACTCCTTCCAAAACATTTATTTCTCATTATAATTTCTTACACTCTCCCCTTCTTGCTATTGTTATAACACCTTCTCTTTTACCATATGTCCGTGTTGCAACATATGATTAAGATAACCAAAAATGTTACTGTAAAAAGAAAACACCATCCAAATTATTTTTTTTTCAGTGTTTGTTTAGTGCTACAGCTGAAATTATAGACTTAATAGAATTTGAGACACATTTCATAGCTATGCATACAATATTTTTTCACAGCATTACTGCACAGCATTTTATCTGGAATTTTTATCTGGTGCACACACTAGCATTTCAGCAGTGGCTAAATGTTTTTTTGGGAATACTTCATAGCTTAAACTTGCATATAGATGAAGATTTATAGAGAGAGTAAGGCATCAGGGGAGCAAATGTTGGAGAATATTTTTAATCTCTGAGGTTCTGAGCACTAATTGCAAAAATTATTAATTTTACTTTGAGCATTGCACAGGATATATAATGGTCCTTAAGCAGAGATAGACCTCTGTTTTGGTTATAATATTTTTCTAAATATTTTTACCTGAGTCTGAATATGCAGTTATACTTTCTGATGTTATGGAACATATTCCTTGTGAAAGACTGAAGAAACTGATCTTGTTGAGCGGAAAAGGTTTCTGGGGGTGACCTAATAGCTTTCACCCAAAACCTGTGAGAAAGGTACCAAGAAGATGGATCCAGGGTTTTCACAATGCTGAAGGGTGTAAGGACGAGAGACAGTGAGGATAAACTGAAGCAGGAAAGATTTGGGCAAATATCAGGGGAAACTTTTCCACCATGGGTCAGAAATAACAAACAAGTTGTTCACTCTTCATCCTTAGTTCTTTCATGGCCTGATTAAAGCCCTGAGCAACACAGTCTTATGTACATGTGACTTCTGACCTTATCTCCATAACCCCACCACAGTTTCCAAAATCATCATGACAACCACGTTCTTTCAGTAGCTTGGTAGTTCCTTCAGTGGCTCAGGCTGATTGTCAGAGAGTGAGTCAACCAACCATTTCTCATGAGCCATTCAAGAGTATACTTCTAGGCTCCCCCAGACAGCGGTGCACAGAACTTGTATTCATTTTTCAAACATTTTCAAATAGTACAAAAAAAAGTTATTTGCAGCAAGGTTCCAAAATTTGACATAAGTAAGGTAGAAAATATCTTACTGTTTCTATAATTATTCTAACACAGGGAAAAAAGAAGAGCTGAAAATGTTATACCAAAACTTAGTGATATATTCTAGCTTTGATGTCAAGCAAAGTGTGTAAAGAGTAGTAGCTTGTTGTTACTTTTCTCATCTCCCACAGGCCCAAAATCTTAACTCTTCTGATAGTCAAATATAAGTGTGTTATTTCTTTTCCAACACTTACGACTAGGTAGCTAGAAGAAGCAAAAATGAATGTGTTTGGTGATTTATCTAGGAGTTTCAAGAGACATGAGTGAGGTATCTCTGGAATGGAGTTCCTGTGGGCTCAGAAGAGGAAGAATAAAGATCTCATGAAAGACATTGTAAAGGTGCCAAGTACAAATGGAGACATCCGTTGGAGACTGCTTTACCTGAAAACAGTTGTAGCTGTCTCCTTCCTCTACCACTGAAAAGTAACTCAGACAATCTATCACTCTTAATAAATGTTACATAATGTATCTTACACTCACATCAGACCAGACAGGGTGAAATTGACTTCACAACCAAGAGGTACATTTTTCTAAGGTGAGTTGCTCCACAAGTTACTATAAAGGGACCATATGAAAAGCCTAAAATACACATAGCAATGATTTTGGTGGCATATAATTGTAATAACAGTAGTAATGGGAGAAGAAGAGAAAATAAGCAAAGGACACACTCTTCTAAGCACTATCCCTCCATGCCTGGATGCAAGTTGAATTTCCAACCAGACATGTATTTCCACTTTCTGACAATGTGTATGTCTATGAAGGTTCTTGGATGCATTTACACCATCACCCTTTTTGTTTCAGACTGTCAGCTAAAAATACCCAAGGAAATTCAAATGTTTGTCCTTTTGTGTTTGATTTGGTTTTAGAAGTTGCATAATCAAAAAAAGCTTGCTTGGAAAGTAGTCAATAAGTATTTAACATAACTATCTCTGAAATATCATAGTTTCCATAAAAACTTAGATAGCGTTCTGCAAACATCCATGAAATGTTTGAAGATGTATTTTGTCCTCATAAGAAATTTCACGAAACCTCATAGCAATGCCCATGAAATATTTCATGAAACACTCATGATAAATCTCTCAGAAATTCTCATATACGATTTATATTTTCATGAAGTATTAAGCAATGTATAAAGAAAAAAGCACACTGGGCTACAACTACAGTGAAATACCACATGAAACAAAACATCCATCCATAGAAAGTTCCAGAAGAACTGTTCACAGAATCACAGAACAGCTGAGGTTGGAAGGGACCTCTGGAGGTCATCTGGCCCAACACTTCTGCTAAAGTAGGGTCACCTAGAACAGGTTGTCCACAACCAAGTTCAGATGATTTTTTAATGTCTCTAAGGATGGAGACTCTACAATCTCCAACCTGTGTCAGAGCTCAGTCACTTCACAGAGAAAAAGTGTTTCCTGATGTTCAGGGGAACCTTCTGTGTTTCAGTTTGTGCCCATTGTGGTCCCGTCACTGGGTAACACTGAAAAAACCTGTCTCCATCCTCTTCACATGCTCCCTTCAGTATTTATGTACATTGCAAAGATCTTCCCCGAGCCTTCTCTTCTCTAGGGTAAACAGTCCCAGCTTCCTCATAGGAGAAATGCTCCAGACCCTTAATCATCTCTGTTGCCCTTCACCGGAGTGTCTCCAGTATGTCCATGTCTCTGGTGTACTGGGAAGCCCGTAAGAGGACACAGGACTCCAGGTGTGTTCTCACCAGTACTGAATAAAGGGGAAGAATCACCTCCTTCACCTGCTGGCAATGCAGCCTGGGATAGCCTTTGCTGCAAGGGCACATTGCCAGCTCATATTCAAATTGCTGTCTACCAGTAACTCTAGGTTACTCAACCTCTTCATCTTCCTGGCCTGTCCTTCCTAAAGATATTATATCCTTCCATTGCAGCACTTCAGTCATGCAAGACATTCCATGATGAAAGCAGTTTCTTGACATAAAACTGTTTGTGACATTTTTTGTAGATATCTATTAAATTGTTCATGAGCTATCACATGGAATTTAGATGAAATATATAATAAAATATAATGCAATAAAATATAGCTAGTTGAATAAAGTGTAAGATTAAAATTTTTGAAGGTAACTCTAGTCCTTGGAATAGTGTTACAACCCAGACTGGGAGCCCAGAGAGTTGCAAAGATTCTATGATCCCCTTGTGTTAAACTAAGGTGAAACAACACCAGATGACCAGTTAAAAAGTTTGTCTTGTGGTAGAAATAGCTTAAACTTGGGATAGGATAATAAGCAATATGGTCTGTAACAAATCTATAAGAAAGAAAAGAAAGGAAAGAAAAAGAAAGGAGAGAAAGAGTCAAACAAATCCGGATCACCACACTTAGGTTCCAGCGTTGTCTCAGGTCTGGCAATCTTGGGTGGAGGATGCACACACAGCAAAGTCTTCTGTCTCTTTTTAAATTCATTTTATCAGCTGATTACCATACTAGTCCAAGAAAGGCAGGTATTCCATGAATTAATTTCCATGAGAGATAAGGATAAGGTGGAGCATGAATTCTGCACATTCATTGAGAGGGAATGGGGTACACCAACTCCCTCGTCCAATTGAGTTGGTGGTTGTGCTTGCCCTGCCACCTTTACTTCTTCCCCGATTTCCTCAGATTTTTGCTGATTTCATTCTTCTTGAGTAATTGTCCAGCTTTCTGAGGCAGAAATGATCACCTCTTATCAGTCCTTATCACCTCTTCAATGGTGAAGTAATTAGCAAGGCCAGCATGGTGTCAGGCTTACACAATCGAGCCAATGATTAGTGGTCCTTGTGCTTGATGAGAAACATTTGGTTTCACTCAGTCCAGTTTCCCCCCCTTTGAGGCTTATCTAAGGAGTTTGTTAATACAACAGCAAGGGAGTGGAGACATGCATCCTTCGATAAACTCCTGCTTGCTTGGGTGGAATTCCTTAGATTAATCACAAAAGCCACAGTTTGTGGTTGAGGTTTTCTGTGTTGATGAATTTTTGTGGCATTAATTCCTTCAGTTCTTTACAAATAGGAACACGGTCGTCTCTGAGTCAGTGCCTTTGGCATCTGTCATTTGGAAGGAAATGTTTTTTGACTCCTCATTGCATTTTAAGAACCTCTGCTGCTGCACCTCCCAGGGTTCACAGGAAAGCTCTTTTTTTCCATTGGGTATTTTGGAGTATGTGGTGTACAGTCATGGCACAAAGAAAGATTCAGCATGAGGTAGCAGCAGCTTCCCCTTAGTCTCCTAAATGCACCTTTTACAGTCATTTGATGTCTGTTTAAGCAAGAGATAAAGAGTTTATTTCTGTAATACAAGTGAAAATTCATGAAGTCTAACTAGAATTAATACTGCAGAGCGCAATTCTGCAGTATCCCAGTATTCTGGGATCACTTTGATACCTATTTTAGTCTGGGATGTTATTAGTTATTGGTTATAGAGGAAGGTTACATGATTAGTGGTCTACAGGCCTGAAGTCAGAATAAACTAGTCGTAACCAATGACTAACTAGTGTCTAATTAAAGGCTTCATAGGTCAAGTAAGCAGGAAAAAAACCCAGGTCATCCAAAATTACAAGGAAATTTCAACAGCACTAACATCCATAATCTCTGGAAACAAATATACTTTTAAAGTTAAATAAAAGAGATGTCAATTGACATCCTGAATACTTTTGCAATAAACTAAATAACAATGTGGAAATTGCCAAAGTGTTCAACCAACTTGTGAATGAAAAGAGGCAGTAGAAATAAGCATGTGGGTTCTGTCTGTTGTCCTGTTCAGTGTGGGAATCAAAAATCCATGCAAAGTCATCCACAGCCTCTGAGAAATTATAAACTTTAAAATCTATACAATCAGGACTAGATAAGGTACTAGTTACTGCTGGGGAGTTTTAGTAGTTTAGATATGAAGTTTATGGTGATGTTTATAAGGATGAGTGATGGCCTCAGTTTTATAAATAGAAGAGGTTTCATGCTGACTTGCAGTTCTGACATGATATCCTCACAGAGCTGTAGAAAAATGGTATTGGTTTTCTTGATATTCTACATCCATTTCCACAGATCAATCTTTTCCTCCTAGAAATGAGCCCATAAAAAGTTTTGAACTGAGGCCATAGTTCTGTGTTGAAATAATTAGAAAAAAAGTTGATATCAAATCAATGTTTCTTGGGGTAGAAAGATTTATCCATCACCAGGAATTCTAAAGCTTCATTGACTTCTGTGGTTGAATCACAGCCCGATCCATGGACACCACTTCACAAGCTGTTGATCTATATATCGCTTCTCATTTTCTTGCTGCTATCAGGCAAATATTGGTACTGCTGCCAAAGCTCCTTGTCCAAACTGACATGAAACAAAGAGCTTGACTCAACAGTCAGAAGTGAGTATAACTGTTAAACTGGTATTCTTTATTCGCAGCGTTGGGCAGCGCTGGGGATTGTTCCACCATAAGTGCCACACTTACTAACAAAACTCTCTAACATACACAAAAAGCATACATATGCATTAGATTGCTTAGAAAAGGCAGTCTTATGTTAATGGGTTCTTAGAATTCATTTACATAGTCTGACCGTGCATAATAAAAATAGAGTGAGGGTCTTCTCCCGTCCTTAGGGATCACATAACCTTTCTCACACTGTCCGTTAGTGAACTTTAGGTTTCTCGTGTCCATACATGGTCATAGAGTTACCTCATCCATCCTTCAGCTCCTGTTTGTTCCGAGGAGGTTAGTTTAGATCAGCTTTCGGCACTTATCTCGACACTGGTGTCTTCTTAGGCACTTGTTTTCTTTACTACATCCCTGCTATTAGGGATGTACTCAGGGAGTTTTTCAGACTGTCTAAGATCTGTTTTATCTTTACTAGGCAAGGAGTTAAAGGTTTCAAAACATCTTATAAGTGGGTAATAACTACAGAGGGTAGTTAGGAAAAAGTATAAATGAAATTACATACATTACAGTAAAATACAGGAAATATAAAAACTAGTAAAACACAAGTGATGTCTAACATTGAAACTAAATGTCTTATTTTACAGGTCCCTGTACATTAGCAATTTCAAGTATACTTGAGCAGCATCCCTTCAGACACACTAACCTACCTTAAGATGGGAAATATTTTGCCACTAGTCCCAGTTTCCCTACTGAAAGATAAAATGAGGATCTATATCATAAAGAGCAGAAAAGGATGTACAGTGGAGCAGGAAGCAAAGAGTAGTGAAAACTTGAACATTCAACTTGTCACTGGATGACTGTGGCCCATTAATACACACAGAGAAGGGTAACATTCATCTGAAAAATATGGAAATTGCCAGTGCAAATGCCAGTGTTTGAATAGTTTATCTATATTCCTTTCACAGAAAAGCACTCAGGATCTCACCCTTAACTTAGATGTGATTAAAAGGATCGTATGTATTGTGTCCTAAAAGTGCCCGTACTTTTTCATTGACCAGGAAGAAAAAAGTAGGGTGTTTAGTTGAGATGTAGACATCTAGATTACTGATATCTGAACGTCAATCCAAGGCCCACAAAATATCTGTACAGAATATTGTGGAGAGACTAGCCCTATGCAGTACTAAATTTGCATTGAGCAGTCTAGCCATAGAAATAATTGTGGAACATTTGTTCCATTCTGACTAGAGTACAGTATACTATGTTCAGCATAACATAGTCTCCTTGTGAGAACAAGCCCTAGCCTGAATAAAAAGGAGATGCCCTAATAACATTTTCAGTCCATACAGTGACTTTCTTGCACAGATGTCCATTTACTTTATGAATAGTATTTCTCCTTGTAACACTTTCAAGAGGTGGGGAAGAGTTATTCCTACTCGAAAAACTGGAGATTAAGAGCAGAGCTAGAACACAGAACATTTTATTTCAAATTTTGGCTTTAATGGCTAGAGTGTACTTATACTTCTGACATTTAGAAAATTACACTGGAGAAACTTCATCTTAGACATTAAACTTATGCATATGCACTAAACTTGTAGCATCAGTTTTCCTCAGTGGTACAGAATGCTTTAAATTTTAGGGACAGGGATATAATAAAATGATACAAACAAAGGGGGTCTCAAGATAGTAACATTTGTAAATTTGCTCTGTGGAGTTATTAAATAGAGGTGCACTGGCATTCAAGATCTTGATTCAGCTTTATGTCTATGAAGTGCTGGCTTATCGCTGTAATAAAGGGGTTTTAACTTGCTTTGTAACAGTTGATAGTTACTGTCCCAAGAATATGGTACAGGTGGGAATAGTGCATGCAGTGTTAACCAGAGATTATTTTCCTTCTGTGTTGATCTTATGTATTGGACTGGAAAGTCTAAGATTTATTTCTTGTTCTTACAGAAACTTCCATTATGACCTATAAAAAAAGATGTGGGCAGGCTGGAGAGGATCCAGAGAAGGGCCACAAAGATGATCAAAGTGCTGAGAAGCCTGCCATATGAGGAAAGGCTGAGAGAATTGGGTTTGTTCAGCCTTGAGAAGAAAAGGCTTAGGGGAGACCTCATCACCAATTTCCTGTATTTGAAGAATATGTATAGTATACATATTCTTTATACTGTATACTCCAATATACAAGGAAGATGGATACTTCCTTTTTACAAGGAGTCACATGGAAAAGATGAGGGGTGACGGGTACAAGTTACTCCTGAGGACATTCTAATTGGACACGAGGAAAATTTTTTTCACAATGAGAACAATCACCCACTGTAATAATCTCCCTAGGGAAGTGGTGGATTCCTCAACACTGGACACTTTTAAGATTCAAATGGACAGGGTGCTGGGCCATCTTGTATAGATAGTGGTTTTGCTAAAAAGATTGGGCCAGATGATCCTTGAGGTCCCTTCCAACCTGGTATTCTATGATTCTATGAATCTCTGGAGGCCACTTATTTTGTCTACACCACACTTCTTTTTTTTTTTTTTTTTTTGTGAAATTCTGCTCCACAGTGTATAGATTCTTATACTTTACTCACATCCTCCTCAGCGCTGGGTTAAGCACTCATGTTAGCCCTGTATTTATTCTTGCCCATTCCTGTAAGGAAGAAATGTGTGTATTAAAGTATTTCAACCTGGTAGTTGTGAGGAATCTAAGAAAAGGTATGGAAGATAGAAAAAAATAACTTCAAAAACAGATGCTGCCAACATTCATAACTGTCAGTTCTTCATTGAATAATTCTCCAGTCTTGGACTGTCCCATATAAAAAACATTTTCTTGCGGGAGAGTTCAGATCTGCCACAACATTGAAGTTGTCTCTTATTGTTTTCAGATAACACTAAGAAGAAGCAGTTTCTGGAGCAAACATAACATGGAAGTTTTCATGGGAGGTACAGATGTTTTAAGCATGCTTTGACATGCAGGGTTGTATTTGCTAGAGATGACAAATTTTGGTGGTGCTTCTGGAGGTTTACAACAGACGGGGTATGTAAAGCTGATCTTGATGGGATTATTTAGAGGAGACTCTAACTATGTTGCTGAATAGTAAGCGTCAGAAACAAATCCATGGCCCTAAGACCAAGGGACACCAGCTGGTGTATGTTTACACCGCCCAGGGCTGCAGCATATTTACCTTGTAGACAGCAGATTTCATTCCCTAACTCTGACTCCTTCAGTTTGCCATTGCCCAGAAATTTGTTACATAGGAAACGAACCCAAATACAGGGAGTGACATTAGAAAAGGACAGATAAAGGGACTATCTACTGCTCAAATTTATCTACTAACTTTCTTTCATTAACACAGAAGTCAAATATTTGTGGTTATGGTTATGGAGTGCTTTCACGATAAAGAAGACATGATGAAGATAGTATTACTGTAGGAAGTCACTCCAAAAGATCCTGCATCGTCTTTCTAATATTAAGCAAAAGGAAAGTGTGTAGGAATGGAACAAACGTTGTTAAACTTTCTCAGCATACTCTTGCAGTCATTAGAAACTTGCAGCACAATGAATTTCTGAACAAGATATACTGATGTGTTTGAAGTAAATAACTGCTGATGGAAATTTCTTCCATGAAATTGTATAGTCTCCACTTGAATTTAAAAGCCCATTTAACATTTACAGTGTCCTGTGGCAGGAAGTTCCACAGCTTACTTCCACAGTGTGTGACGATCCACCTTTTCAATGTCATGCCTGGCTTTGTTTGATAGCCTGTGGTGCTTTCAGTCAAAGAAAGAATGAACAGTCAATCCCTACTTACCTCTTAGCACCACTCATGACTTTATTGACTCCTATTATGCCTCCACCATTGTTTCCCACATTATTTTTCCATGCTGAAATTCCTAGCCTATTTACACAAAGCATTTAGAGGCACTGAACTGGATTATTAACTCCACGAGAAGGTCCTGGTTACTGGTGGGCTGAAGCACTCTATCTCAGTTGAGATTACCAAAACAGTGAAGGTGTCACTGTTTCCTAAACGTCATTGGCACTCTCTGGCTGAGCAGTGATAAATAAATGAGCCCAGATGATTTTCCATCAAGATAGGTCAGAGCCTTCCTTATGTCAGTTAGCAGATAGCAGAGATATTGCCAACCTGAAGATAAATGGTAGAAATATTGCTGAACTGATTGCATTCAGCTTTGGTCACAGCTGAATCTTCATTTAACTGTTTCATTCAAGAGATAACCCTCTCCCAGCACTCTAATATTACAATTATAGTAATTGGATGTAGGGAAGATTAGGTAGCACTGTGTGTCTTCTGCATATAATTGGCACTTGACTTTATCAGCAGCTGAAATTAGACTGAGCAGCATTTATATTCCATAGTATGCTTGTTCTTCCAGATCAGGAAAACAGCTGGAGAGCACTGTGACTTTCAGTCTAGCCATGCCAGGGTTCCTTCCAGTGGAAACCAGAACATCATAAAAAATATAGCCAGGGTGCAAATTTGCATTGTGGGGAATCCCACAGTGTACGAGCATCTGTGGTTACCTATGTCTGGGTGCTGAAAAGGAGTGCGAAGATGACTACATTTAAGAATTAATAAATCAGTTGAACTGAGGTTCAGTTTCTCATTGTTTTCTGTTGATATGAATTAGGGGAGTCTGGGAACACTTGTAGATGTAAGTTATTTCTTTCTGATGAGACAAGATTTTATTAGTGGTACATGTTGCAAATAAGACTGGGAAGAAAAAAGCATACATGTGTCTTCTATAGAAGGGAGATAGACAATTTGTCATATTAAGTCAGTGTTAATTCCATGTTCTGCCTGAAGTCCAGTTTATATACTTTCAGAAAAATATAATTTAGGTTTGTAGATAGAATTTGGTCATTTGTTGGGATGAAAGCTGTTTGTGCTGCCATGGTAAATTTTGTTGTGTTTGCAAAGTATTCAGTTACGACCAATGAGTTAACAGAGAATAATATAAGTAATATACTATGATTATATGACATTTTGGAAACCAGTACTTCTGAAATGATGATATATACAGATAAATTAATACTTCTGATGATAACCAAAATAATTTAAAGTTTAATGATATCAGAGGAATAAAATACGTGATTCTACTGCACTTAAAGGACTCAAGTAGCCTGAATTTATGGCTGCATAAAGCTTAGTGGAGCCAAATACTATTTCTAAAATACAATATCTTACTGATATTGGCTAACAGTTGTAGAATGGAAACAGGTCTTAGTGAATCAATTATGTAGTTTTAAATTACCACTTAGAATTCAAGCGGTAAGAGTAGGGACTAAAATCCATTGTCTTCTGAGGTCATACAGTTTCTCTGTGTTGAAGAGGCCACAAGACATACACACTTGACAAAGAAGCCAAAGGACCTAAAAGAACTTGGAAACTCTATTTTCATCCAGTACAAGAAAATATCTTTCAGACTGGTGAAGAGGTATGTTTGTGGTTTTCTTCATGCTGTGTGCTGCTTAACATGGATACCTATTCTGTCATGAGGGCAGCTAAATTTTTTTTCATTTTGAGAGATCTTATGGCAGGAAATGCAGCTTCAGTCTTTTCAGATGAATTCTTAGTGTTGTAAACCCATTCTTTTTTTTCCTCCAACATGTGTAATAATTAAAGGATCTAAGTGAA
The DNA here is from genome assembly GCF_965140245.1 of Athene noctua. Taxonomy (NCBI): domain Eukaryota; kingdom Metazoa; phylum Chordata; class Aves; order Strigiformes; family Strigidae; genus Athene; species Athene noctua. The sequence goes on along the minus strand of NC_134037.1, from coordinate 227,008,138 downwards.
TAAATCTACATCCCAACAAGCAATATGAAGTTTTAAAAAAGAGACCCCTCTGAGTATTTGGACATCAATCTCGGGTAACTGAGAATTGTAATGAAGGTTGCTTTTGCTCAGCGATTCAGGAAAAAAAAGTAGTATGTCATATAATACTGGCAAAAACTATTACTTCATCAGTAGCTTTTACAGTTTTTATAAGTGGACTTGCTGCAGAAACTTCTGTATGAATCATGGGAATAAACTGCAAATGGCCTGAGATTGCCTGGAAAAGACATGAATGTCTATAATTAAAAAGTATTTGAGTCTCTGTGGTAGCTTCTGCCTTCCCAGGAAAGTAATTAAAAGTTCTAAAAGGCTGAAAGGAATTTGAGAAATACTGTGTACATCTTAGGCTGCAATTTCAGAATCTTGAGAGGGTGTTATCATTTAAGTCTTAAACATGAGAAATTCAGCAATAGCTGTTAACTGTGGTATAACTTTCATTCTCAAGCATTAAAAAATTGCCATCTAATGAATGTATGATGGTCTTAGTGCAGTGTGCATCACCTTTTCCAAGCTTTCCAACACAATATACAGCATTGTTAAATTCAGTTTAAATGTAAGTAATGCTGTAATGATAGCAAGATTTATATACTAACACTAAATCAAGCACTAGAAAACAATGTAGCACTGTATTGTGGCTTCAACGTTAGCAATAATGAATGCATAAGCAAGAACTGAATGATCCTGCCTTTTGAACAGTAGCTAGTTGTTTTTTTCTTCTGAAAATCACTGAAACATATGCAAAATTATTTTTTCAAAATGTTTTCCAAAATTCTGGTGGGTGACATATTTGACCTGCTATCAGGTTTTTTGAGATAGCGAATTCAACACCATATTGTAATTTGCTATTCTTAATTGGTTTTGTCCAAAAGAAATGAAAGGTTGTATCTTTTATTGTTTCAATAAACAACCCACACAGCACATACAGTGTGTCAAGATTAAAAACAAAAGGGGAATCTTCCCTAAAGATATTATATCATCAGAAGAAATTAACAGTATGCTCTCTTATGTCTCCAGAACAAATACTCTTCGAATTTAACATCTTTGATGAAAACTGAATCCCATATTTGGATAATGGGAATTTAGGAAGCACATGAGACCTTTACTTTGAGTATAATTGTATATGATTCACTGACAGAGATTATATACAGATTTGAGTTTGTATTTATATTTTCTCTAGTTTAAAGAAGAAATCCAGATGCTGCTGCCTGTATAAAAGAATCATTAGATGCTATCTTTCTTCTTAAATAGAGGGAAGCACCAGAGTTATGTCCTGATGATGGTCTCTTAAACTTCAGTGACCCTAAGTCAGAAAAGGATTTTAAGCAACTGTTTGAAAGATTTCCCGAAAAATGATGTTTTTCTCAGTTGGGGCCAAGCTGCTTTAGAATCACTATCTAGATAATCCTTGCAATATTTGTGTGCAGTGAGTGAGTTACGTTTTCAGCATGTTATAGTTAATGAAACTGTGGCAGACCTCTTGTGTGTTAAAGGCAGATTTTCAAATTGCTTATTTCCATTATGTGCTTAACATAAATTATTAGCTTTTCAAAACATCTCATGTTTTCTGAAAACACTTGTGCATACAGTGACAGTAAAGGGCCATGCTGAAGAAGCGGTCCCAAATCATCAGACTCCGGTGCTTAAAGGAAGTTGCTTAATAGCATTTTAGTGCCTCAACTATAAATACCTTGACAGACAGGGTGAATTTAACCAGCTAAGTTAGAGTCATGCTACTGATATATAATCGGTGAGGAGCATTGCCTGCAAAAGGCAGTTAGAAGAAAGTAAGACCTTTTTCTCCTGGATAGTATAGGAAGTGTAAGTGATCCACTCCAGTTAAGCAGTGTGGATGAGGTTGCCCCAGGTTTTGCACCCTCTGACCTTCAGTACTAACCCAGAAGGCTTTGCACCTTCAAATGCCATCACCCACCCTACAGGCAATGTGTTGGTTATGCAATACATTCTCATCACGTTTTCAAATAAGAACTCTACTGGGTTGCAGTACAATCCTCAAATTATTTCAGACACTTTGAACTGAAAACACCATTCAGTCTCTTTCTTACCCAGTTTTGTCTTATGGCAACAAAAGCACAGTATGCAGCCAGGAGACCCAGCTGAAACCGATGAGATCTTGATGCAGCCAATCTGCTATAGATGGGACTAGCCATGAGCAGGGTGGACGCAAGTCTGTGTAGTCCCTCTTGGCTTGAGATCCTGTGGTGGACATATTCAGCAGCATACATGTAGCTTTAGTAAAAATTTGTGTGAAGAAATGTATGGAGATGATGCAATGCAGTTTCTTTCTGCTTCAGGATGAAAACAGGTATGTATTACCTTTAACTACTTGATGTAATGCTGAATTTATTGTTGAATTAAAGAAATTGAATTTACTGTGAAATTTTGAGGAATTTTCTGCATATTCTGATAAAAACTACTTTGGCAATCATTATCTGTTTTACACTGTGCATTTATCTGGAAATGTTTTCAGGGAGTGCTTAGTTTGTTGGAAAGATGTCACACAGGACCATAAGGCTGTTAGGATACAACTCTGTCTGCTATCAGTCCAACAGCAGACAGTCCTTTCTTATCTAGAAAAGTCACCAAACCACTGCCTCTGCACCTTCAGCAGCCAATCCAAACATGGCTTCTGTGTGCACTTCTATTCCTCGGTAGCAAGCTAATCTGCCACTGCAAATTACTAAAGACTAAATTAGAAATAATGATGGAGAGAAAACTCATTAGGGGTAATATATTTAAAACAAGGAAACAGTAGCTTCTATAGTAATAAAACCATTAAAAATTTTATAGTAATAGTGCTTTATATATTGAATAAACATAAGCTAGTAAATTCTTGATAAATCTGGGTGAGGTAGATAAATAAATCCAATATATTTCTAAAGCATTTTCTCAAATAAAATGAAACATTTTTACCCAGAGAATCCTAACCACAGAACAGTGTAACAGGGGACCTCTACTGATTTTTAACCCTGGTTCAGTATTTTTCTTAAAAAAATATATATTTTTCCAGTTTATTATTTCTACACAATGATAAAATTCACAGGTTTTGCATGCATCCATTGTCAATTAGGTGCATATCTTGTCATTCAAACAAAAGATGTTGCTAGTTTTTATAGGAAATTGGACATACTTCAGACTGATTATTGTAGGTAAGGATTTCTGAAAACAAAATAAGTCTTTGTCTTGCACTAAGTAAATGACGTGAGCTGTCTATTGCACTGCATGCACTGAATATCAAGTATCCATGTTATTTATACAGTAAGAACGATTAAAGAAAATATCTGTAATTCTTTCCAAAACACTTATTGCTACTGCACTGATTTATTTGTTGTTTTAGATAAAGATCGTGTACAATAATTCTTTGTAAATAAAATAAAGGTAAATAAAGAAGTATTACAATTAATGTGTTCTGAAACTGAATTTTTAGTCTTACTTCTTTCATCCACTGTGAGATTATGATCTGTCTAATTTACTGTAAATTTGTGGGAAAAAAAATCACAGAGATTTTAAATACTATGACATTGCCACCTTATAGAGGGCTAGCAGTAATTTTCTTCTAACACATATTCACTAGTGATCAGATTTCTACATCATATATTCTATGAAAGGAGACAAAAAAAATAGAGTACAAGATCTGACCCATTGACTGAGTGATGTAATAAAACTCCGTAGAAGACACATGGAATATATTGTTCTAAAAGGCAGACCTGATCCAACTCTTCTGAGATTAGTGAAAAGGGTATCTCTTGCTCAAGATCTGACATCTATAATGTGTTTACATCCAAGTAAGTCTTTTGGACTCCCTTTGAATGAACACTAATGTAAATGTAAAAATAGATCAGATCACTTGAATATTTCATGTTTTCTTCTGGGTCTTATCATGATTTTAAAGGCTTGAAATATTTGGGGTTTTTTAACAGTACCACAGGTAAATATAACTGAATATAATTTATATTTAAATCTTAATTATAATGTAAATGATATAGCATAACTAAGGGCTAGGACTTACAGAAAAACATATTCATTCGTGAAATTTCCATTTCAGACAAAAGGAGAAGGCTGTTTCAACTCAAAGGTAAAGTCTTAATTGGGTTAAACATTAATTCAGTGTTTATTTAGAATTAATATAAAACCTTTTCATTTTAAGAATTATATTGTGTTGGCATCTAATAATTTCTGTTATTTGTCAATGTGCAATAACTTTCCTTTCAAAGATAAATACGTGTACAGATGGAAAATTTATTTTAATGTTTGATGTCTTTGGGGGTTAGACAGCCAGTCTTCAGACCAATCTCTCCACTGCTTGCCATGATATAAACATCTGAAAAAAACAAAACCAAACCCCAGCATTTGGTGCTAAATGCTAAGCATTTTACTGCACAATGACTATCATTACTGTATAATAACATCTGACAAATAGGCTATTACCATCAGAGGGTAGGCTTTTAAATCAGGCCTTAACTACTTTTATTAAAGGCTTGGAAGGTAATCACTGAAATAATAATTTTTTTCTTGTGTGTTTATGCTTCTGTCTGGAGTCTTTAGAGATTTGCAGGTTACAGTCTATCTACTACCTGGTGTGAAACACCGGTAACGAGATAATACAAGCAATTAGAAAAGCATTGCTCACTCCTGAAGAAGTGTTATTGCCTTAAATGCATGTTTCTAAAGGGAATACACAATAGTGCATCAGTGACATTTTTTTGTTCTTATATTTTCCCAAGGATACCTTTTGTTTCTTACATATCCTGTCTAATCAGTAACTCACAGGTGGCTGCAGAATAGTGCTAATGCAGTAAATATACTCCCTTTGGAGTAAGTAACATTAAATCTCAAATCCGCAGAAAACAAGGTCAGGCTATGATCCTTTTATATATGATGTCAAAACAGAGTATCTTAAAAAGTCTTTTTGGTTAGATTTAATATTATGTTTCTTAAACATTTCAAAATCTGTTGTCTGTAATTAGACTTGCCACAGTGTTACACACTAAGGGTGAGAATTACACACATGGATCTCACCTTTTAGCATCCATATGTAAGCCCATGTATCTCCCACTTGTCATGCTGTGCTGCATGCTTTTTCTCAGTCTGAGACCCTGTGTGATGGTCCCATCTGGTCACCCTAGTCTATGACACACTAAGTGCTTTTCAAACAGGGAGACAAAACACAGGCTTTCATAAGGCGCAGTTTTGCTCATGGCCTCTCATAAGGCTGAGTTATGAAGTGAGGACTATCACTTTTACCCCTGGTTTGCCAAGGGCTCTTCTGCTGTTTTTCCTTTTTTTTTTTTTTTTTTTTTTTTCTGACAAGATAAAGTGACTCTGAGGTTTTCCATACCATTAGTAATTTCTAAGACAGTAGGAAGGGATCTACAAAGGGGTTACTAGAAATAATAATGAAATAAATTAGAGAAAAAACACTACCCTCATATACAGATCAGTGCTCTTTTAGCTGTTGGGTGAGTGTCCCTCCCTGCTGGGAAGGTTGATCAGTGGGCTCCTGCCCTGTTTTTTGGAAGGTGTCCTCTATGGACAGCCTTGGACAGTGAGCTCTGAACCCAACCTGATGGAGATGAGTTTTCATGTTGATGTGCCCAAGGGCATCCCCGACACAGGCTGGACACATCCACACTGTACAGAATTTGATGGTGCATCTTCCCTGGGTCTCAAGTGTAAACTCTAAGACTAAATAAAACCCCACTTTTGATATGTGGATTTTCTTGTTTTTTAATTCAAAGTGCAATATAGCTTGCCAGAGTGGTGTTTTAACATTAAACTGAAGGTGTATTTTGCTTGGTGTGTTGTCTGACATGGAGGCATGTGATCGTATCTGAGGACAAAGTTTGCTGGGACGTTGTTGGAAGAGAGTGTAGGAGAGGAAAAACCACATCTGCTGCTGTATTCTATCCATATCGCTTAACTGAATAAAAGAGACCAAGGTTCAAGGGTAATCTTGAGTGCAAAGTTATTTGACAGTGTAGATGTACCCTTCATTTGTTTTTGAGTAAGTCTGTGTATAGTTAGATTATGGCTCTGGAAAACTGGAGAATTGGGTTCATAAGGGTACCAAGCACTTTATGTATTTTTCTTGTCTCCGTCTTTCCACAACCTGAAAAAAATGTTTGCAAAGTAAATAGACCATGTAACTACTTTTTTTTTTTTTTTTTAACTAAAAGGCTAGGTGATCTTTACATAAAAATATTTAGAAATTCTGTTCAAGAACCAGAAGTGTTTGGGGTTTATCAGTAAGTCTTATTTCTTGAAGCTAATGTTGGAGAAAATATGAGTACTCTTGCCTTTATACTCAGCCTTACAGATCATACTATACTCAGAATGAGATTAAAAAAAAAAAAAAAAGGGACACTAGCAGTTTTCAGGCAAGTAAAAAAGTATTTCTTGTTTTCCCCTTAATGTGTTTGTTTGTTTAACAAACTGCTGGTTTTACATGTGATTTTGATTACTAAAGGCTCAACTACCACAAAAAGCAACATTCATGCCAGAAGAGTGAGAGGTTTTTAACTATAAAAGAATGCAAATTAGTTTGTAAAATCAGCTGGCATGGTCAGCCCCAGTCAAAGCTCTCAAGCACATTTTTCTCTTGGTTTTGATAACATGCAAATAGGAAAGCTCTTGACTGCCACAGGCTGTAAAGTGAAGTAGGAGCCTATATGAAAACCCGTAAAAATTATAGCAGTTTACTTGTACTGCCATGCTATTTTCTTTGAAAACTGAAAAATATATAAGGTTATTAAAAGTAATAGATTTATAATATGTCTGTCAGAAAGTAGAAGCAATAGCTGCTTTAGTAGTCAATTAACATACTCTGCATGGTAACGATACAAGTGACATTTATCTTCTTTAAGACTCTTGCCTTATTGAGTCAATGCCTGACTGGCAAACCAGAAAGGAAATCAATGTTTAGAGATTACTTTGTATTTTTTTACTACCCTTGTAGAGACGATAGCTCCTTAAGTAAACCTATGGGTGGTACTTGCCACATTAATCTCCTGCCAAATCTATTCCACAACCTATGCAGTTGGAAACAAAAAAAGCTCAGCTGATGAAAAATGTGAAAGAGTAGATCATGAACAGCCTTAATTAATAAGGGGCTAAAAGAAACTTTTGCCATTTGGTCTGTAGAAACAAAATATTTCCAACAGTACATACGTAGAGCAGCTCTTTGCAGTCATGCAGGCCTTCCTTGAGGAGATCTCTGATTACTTGAATTTTAACACCAGAAACTCAAGTTGACTTCACCAGGCACTGAAGTCCTTTTCTTTAGATTTATTTTTTCTTTAGATTTATTTTTTCTTTAGATTTATTTTTTCTTTAGACTTATTTTTTCTTTAGACTTATTTTTTCTTTAGACTTATTTTTTCTTTAGCACCAAAAATGAATTTCTTCAAGGACGTGGGTTGGCATTGGTTGATAAAAGGCACATCTTTGTATAGGTATATTTGGAAGCTGATCGTGGAACTGATAGAATAAAGAGTCTTATATTTCATCTACACTTTAAAAAGGAGTTAAGGAAATTTGAAGCAATTCAAGACATTTAAGCTAGAATTCTGCAGTGTGAATACACCAGAGACACTAATCAGTGACAGTCTCTAGGGTACTATCCAATAAGCAGTAATCTAATTTAGTCAGTATATTTTTTTTAAAATTAGTTTATGGCCAGTATTTGATTTTTTTTTTTTTTTTCCAAAAGAGGTAAGAATAAGCTGATGAGGGAAAGTCATAGGCATAATATGTCCATGCATTAATTTACAACTGCATTTTCAATGTACTACACAGGCTGTTAGCTAAGCAATTCCCATTAGAGATGGCAAATGAAACCTTATTTCCTGCTTTCAAATTGTGGGTGCAAGAATACTTCCTCAAATACACCTATAAAGTTGTTGAATACATTACAGAGATGACCTACTGGTTTGGAACTCAAAGAGAGAGAAAATGTTTTAAATAAACGGGCAGAGGGAGTGAATGACTACGGATGAGTACTAAAGCAATTCTGTTCACTTTGTAAAGCAATGACCCAGAGAAGGACATGTGCAGTAGAGAGATAAAATTTCCTGATACTAAAAACCAGAGAGACATAGTAGTCATTGACAGAAAAAGAAAGTATAACAGAAAATTACTTGGATAGACTAATTGCCTGAACTGACAAATACAGTTCGATATTGAGAAATTTAAACTCCTGTAGTTAGAGGGAGATTCATACTAAAAATAAGAAAACATAATTTAAATGATCAAGCACAACAGAATTCTGAGACATGTCTAAGAACAACGATCATAAAGAAATTTTTTTTTTTTTTTTTTTCCTATACAGACTCACAGTGTGGTGTGGATTGCCCTTCATATACTGAGAATAAAATTGCAAATACATGACTGGTTTGGTGCCTTGGGAGTCTTACTGGATGTTTTAACTTCACCTGGCAGTTCCAAGGGTGGTGGCCTAAAATCCACCGTGCTTCCAGTCCCTGCCTGCACATTGCTGTTGTGTCCCTGGGGAGTCTCAGTCTGTCTTGTTGTAGGAAAAACAGAAGTATAGCAAATTTCAACGTCAGACTTCACAGGAGAAGCTGGTTTTATTTTTAAGCAAAACTGATTTAATTCATTCACATTCACACTCTCTTGCCCATTTACTCATGCACCAGGATATTTGTATGCAGGCTGTCTGTTCAGGATTCCCTTCAGTGACCTGGAAGACAAAAGATGCCAGCTATCAAGTCTTTATCACATCTCACAGCTCTCACTTAGTTTGGCAGCCATATTGTCTTGGGCATGTTTTTTCATACCTTCTAGGAGCTGACAATGTTTGGTTTCTCTATTCTGTACCAGCTTTGTGACTTGTCAGGATTTACCCACTGTATTTTGTTTCTTGATTTTGGGTTTCTGGGCTCTTGGCAACCTGTAAATCTATTGGACATCAGTGTATGCCATTCTCATAAACCCTCATTTTCTCCATTTTTTCCACACCAGATGTTAAATTTCATCCTTCACACATGATAATATATCTATTACAATTCTCTACACTGTTGAATTGCTGTTGATAATATGACTTCATATCACCAAGGCCGATGGGATAGATGAATATTCTTTGTCCAAAACAATCCCTTCATGGCAGTAAAAATATGCCCTAAAGAAGGCCCCAAAGAACAGAGTACAGCAGAGAATTTCTTTCCTGCAGTGCCCAGAAGCAGCTAGAAGGATGCTTCACTGTATCAGAAGAGCAGATGTTAGGCAGTTTTTGGTTTTGAGCTGTGTCTAAGTGCTTTGTGGGATAATAATTCAGACTGTAAGTCACCTCAGGATATCATCCATCCTCTTGCTGAAAGCATGGTCAGCTACATGATCAGACCAGGTTACTTAAGGCTTTATCTGATTTAGTCTTGAAAACCTCCAAGGACAGAGAGCCCACAGCCTCATTTGGCAAACTCTTTCAATGCTTGACTGTCCTTGTGGTGAAAAAGTTATTCCTGAACAAGGTAGACAGGTACTGCTCATTGACTTTTGTGGGAGCAAGTTTCAGATTTTCCAGATTGAAGACATATGGCCTGATTCAGAAACAGATGATTGGTGTAAGGTGGCAGAGAGATTTGTATATGTAAGGCAAATGACTGCTTTCACAGAGCATTACCAGGGGTCTGATCACATTGCAGTAAATTCTAAATATAAACCTAAAAGATTGATTCTGATCCCAAAGGAAAATAAAGTCACATTCTAAAATGGGTGATAAAAGGAGTAAGAGGATCTGTTTCATGGGTGTGGCTGCATTAAATGATGCAGAAATTTTCATATTGTTGTATGTCGGTGTCAGGAGTAGTCATACTGAACAGTGCCATTAATGCTGGTAGAATATTATTTCTATTTTCAGATAATCAGAGACCCTGTGGTTGATTTTACCTCCCTACTTTCTCAGAACAGTTAGCCTGAGTAATTTCATGGATTCCATGAAATCATAACATGCAAAGAGCCAATAACGCATGTGGCTGATGAACTGCAAATTCACGCAGACCTGTCATTGTATGTCAAGCAGTCCAGCCCCCATGTCATACTTTCAAAGCTTTTTTATTTTTTTAACATCCTTTATAAAACTCTTTAACTGGGAACAATATATGAGGAATAATATCATTAAAGCTATATAAATTTAGTATCACTTTTGTACTTGTTTGTTTTTTTTGCAGGATTGCACATCTGACAGTTCTACAGCAATGATATGGTTATTTACCATGTAGAAAGGGATTCACTTACCTTTAGATATCTAGAGTAAAACATCTGTCCCTGGGCATGGGAATGGTACGTTCCTTTTATAGCCAAACAATAAACATCTTCAAAAGATGAGTCATTCTAAACTCGGTACTTTAGATAACGATCTCTGGAGGAGATGAATTCCCTTCTAGAGGTGCTTGTCTCTTCATTGTCTGTTAGAGGAGACAGGATAATCCTTATTTAGACATCTAATTTGGATTAGGGCAGATCTACCATAGTTTAATTTTTTTTTTATCATTGCATTTTTATGGTACTGCTTTCTCTATAACCATTTATAGCTTTAGGAAGGTGATCTGCATTACTTGTCCTGGCATGCAAATGGCCTTGCCAAGTGATTCAGTTCTGTTTGCCTATGGAAATGGTAGATTCAACACAAGATAATCAGAATGCTAAAGGGAACACAAAGGAAACTTGGAACTTCAAGAAGAGAGAAGCTGAGTATGTAACAAATGATAAGTAATGGTGCTTAGCTCCTTGAAGAAATTGCTTAAGTATTGTGCATAACTAAGCCAGGGGATCCATATTATTACTGTTCCATAAAAGAAAGTAGAAGAATTATTTAATTCTGCAGGTAACAAATTACTGCACACCTGCAAAGGTAGTAAACAGAGGAAGAGGACAGAGAAGAAAGCAAATCTGAATTTCATCTGGAGTGCATCAGAAGAGTTGTTCTTCACTGACACTTTCCAGTGCCTAAGAACATTTTTTTCATTCCTGTGTTTGTTTTTTGAAAAGCATGAGGAATTCCAGTTTATGATTTTTAACATTTTTTTTTTAAACTAGAGGCCTCATTTGTATCATTGTCAGCTCACAGCTGTGAGGTAGGAAAGCCAGCACTGAAGAATTCTAAATGAGACTGAGATGTAGAAAATATTCCCTAGTCAAAAAGGAGGATTGGTCTATGTCAGCTGGGTTTCACTCTTGAATCAAAGCGTCATTAATACTGACTTGCTGAAACTGATGTTGTGCAGTGTAAAGCCTCACATACTGCAGCATTTTCTTCAGCAAGAGGTGGACACTGTGGTTCTGGTCTACAAAGACTCCCCAGGGCTAAGATGAAGCCCTGACTCCATTTCCTCTCTCCTGTTAGTTGCTTGGCCAATTCCCTAAGCATCTGCAGAACTCTTTATTTAGGCCACTATTTCATTTACTTCTCTGAGATGAGCTCTAAGGAGAAAGCAGCAAGATAATTTCAGCCTTGCTGCATAGTGTCTTAAGATCTGTTCAAACAGAGCAGCCCTAATCTAACAAGTTTAATAAAATCCTACCTTGCACTGACTCAGGCTGGGTGGCAAATGAATAGCCATGCAGTTCAATGACTTTAAGGGCCTTCTTGCACTCTGATAATGGCACAGAAAGAAACAGTTGTGGCTGTTACATCTGTGATAGTCTGATGACAGAGGAAAGAATAAGTTCGTAGGTGGAGGTAAGAGGTTTGATTTGACCAGCTAGCCAAAATAGAAAAGAAAATTGAACTCTCAGGCATACAAGATCTTCTTAAGTAAATATGCACTGGGGAATTACATTTGAAAGCAAAACTCCTTGCTCTATCAAAGTACTTCTGTTTACAAAAGAATGGAAATTTTTCAGGTCAATGAGAACTGTGGGCATCAGAAATGTTTTTTAAGCTCTATCTTAGTAGACACCTGCTGATAAATTTTAGCTATCAATACAATTTACACAGATTTGCTTCACATGCCTTCCCTTTTGAAAACATAGTATACTCTGGGAAAATATGTATGGTTTTAGCCCTCACACTAGCAGAAAAACTATTGTCCCTATTTTAGTTCTCTGTCCCCACCTCTGCTCTAACTTTATCACAAAGTCTCATGGAATAAAGAGAATATCCTTCCTCACTTGTACTCTTTTCCTTTGCCTATGACTGCCTCCAGAATACTATTTTGACAACACAACTATATTACCAAGAAGATATATATGCAGTTAAATATAACACTTGACATTTACATGCCTCTTTTCTTTCTTAGATCTCAGAGGGAACTATAAAGAAGTATAAACACTCCTGTTGTGATTTTGTACGCAGAGAAAGAAATATGCAGTTAGAGGCAGAACTGAGAACAGAACCAAACCTTCTCTCTAGACAAGCTTGTCATTTTAGACCAATTATATTGTCTAGTTTTGATTTTATGGGGAAAAAAACTTATATTTGAGGCGCCAGTGTGCAATGTACGAAACTGCATGTAGTGATGTGTCTCATTAAGAGTTTCTTCTTTGAAGAAATAGTCCATTTAAAAAATATTATTGTCCTGTACAGTCTGCTTAGAGAGTTTCTGTTCAGTGTTCTTCCTGAATAAATAAGAAAGGAGATTATTTTCATGTCTCGGTTTCCAACTAAATTGCTGATAGCAGTCAAAAATCTTTCAGGGGGAAAAAGAATAATCTTTGCTGAGAAAAGCATAAAGGAAGTTTGTATCTCCTAGACTAATTTTTTTAACCTTTGGCTGTAGATCTGAATATATTTATGGGTGAAGATGTGATTCATGCTTCAAGTGAAAGAAAGATGATAACTATTAATTAGACCATCCAGTCCATTTGATCATCAAGTAAGCTGCAGTGGCAGTTCTTTGATAGAAAACAAAATCATATTAAAATGATAAGAACAGAATTAGCAGGGAACACAGAAGAAAGAAAAAATTATAAAGGAGATTATTTTAGACAAAATAATAAAAAAATCCTTGAATTGTGAATAAAAAATAGCTCATTTTGAAATAGAGGTTCCTGATTTGATTTTGGGAGCTTAAATATCAAACAGTGCTGTAGAATTACATCAGAACCAGCAGTTCCACAAGCAGGCAATTAACCACAGTTAGGATCAGGAGCGGATAGTCAGAAGACTGTGTATTAAGATCTTCCTTGATATGAAATCAGAATTTGATTTAATTATTGACATGAGTAGAGCTACTGCAGGTCACATAAGGCTTTCCAGTTATACACAGTGTTGTTTTCTGTTTTCATAGACCTGTTTCACCATCTGCAGAGTGAGACTAATGCATGCCTCCTTCAGGAAGCATTATGAGTTTTGTCAAAAAAATACGAAGTTCTGGTGTTTATTACAGATCTGTTGTGGCACTCTTCAGAAATGTTTCCCCCTTGGGAAAAAATGATGCAAATAAAACCTGAAAATTAATTATAAAAGATTTTGTGTTTACATATGTATTGGAGATCTGAAGTATTTTGATTTCCAAAGGAAGGCTAAAGTGAAAATCATATGGGTTTTAGATCCAAACCCCACATATCCAAATTTCTTAACATGGAAAAAGGCAGGGAATAATTATTTATCTTAATTCTCTGGAGTTTAAAGAGACAGCTGGGTTTCAGACTTAATGGGTGCGATTTAAACAGTTTATTTAAAATTCTTGAACAGAATAAACCGCGTTGTTTTTATTGTTGGACAAAGACAGACTGTGAGGAGCACTCTTCTTCTTTATGCCAGCACTAATGATTAAGATCTTCCTAATTTTAAAATTCTTAGAAAAGCAAAAAAACCTAACACCAGACACCTTACAGGCTATGGCTTTCTCATAGCAACTACAAAAATTTAGTCCAGCGTTTGGAAAACAAGTTTACCCTTTCAAATCAGTGCTGTGCATTCCTGTATTATGGCTGTTTGACTGTAAAAGTACCTTCTGGGCAGAGTGCCCCTGAATGCCTATTAAAGCTTTGCCTTTCAAAGACAAAACAGAGTGGTTTATACTGTTATGTAAGCTGGAAATGCTGGCTCTTAGGTACATTATCTGACACTTCACAGTGTGAAGCTATTACTAATTAAACAGCCCTGTTTTACAAAATATGTGAACTTCATAAAAAGTTTAGAAAATAGTGTCTACACTTAATGCAAACAATCCAAGCTTAGAGGTTAGGTACTTATTTATTCATGAAAGCTCTGGGCTTTCACGACACTTTATCTCCATTTCATTCCTTACTTGATTACTTAGGCCTGTTTAAGATTTTATTTTTTAGTTTGTTTTCGTTGTTTTTTTGTTTGTTTTTTTTTTTTTCCATTACAAACTTCAGAAATTCTCAACACAAAATTGCTAATCTCCACATGGTGTTTTTCTCTTAATGCTTGATGTTGATGCTGTGTGACATGAGTTAATATCAAGTCCATGGTAAGTTCAAGTGCAGTAAATGCCTTAGAAGGTAGATGACTGAAGACTTTGATGGAATCTGTTTATAAAAACATACAAAGTATATACAAGGCAGGCAAAGAAAAGGAGGTCAGTGAAAAAATAAATAAGAAACAGCAGAGGAAAGGAGATGGTAGAAACGATCAGAGATGCATTTAATGCAGAGAGATATCATGAAGAAAACAAAGGCCAAAGAATTCCAGCCAAAAAGTGGAGCACTTTCAAGTCACCTACGACATGCAGCATTTGCATTGTCTATTACAGTAAGACTGTCATCCATAAGCCTAGGTTTAAGCAAATGTCTTATTTGCATAGTGCTCTTCTGGGGGCACCCACTGCCTATGTTAATTTCAGCTTGCAAAATCAGTTCTCTCATTCCTGTCTTTTCTGTTGAGTTTCTAGCAGAACTCAATTTTTGCAACTCCGGTGATGCATTTTATAACCTTTTCTTTGTGGGGAGGAGAGTTGCAAAGCAGAATGAGAGGTTGGGCAGTTTCATGTGTATCTGCTGATCTACTGTCCTTTACTGACCTCTTACCTTTTGGTAAACAATGTATTATGTAGCTCTACACAGTAGGGAAGGATGGCAATACCGAGACGAGTCTTCTTGTTTCCACTCTTAAAAAACAGACTGATTTTGTTTTCACTTTTAAATTTTTTATAATTATGACAGAATATGGATTTTTTATTTTCTATGGAAAAGAAAGTATGTCACAAAAATACGTTTAAAAAATACATTTTAATGCACCTAGATAGTCCTGTCTCCTGGTCTCCAAAGCATAAAATTGAGAACATTATTAATCTATAATAGGAAATTTCAGATATTTAGAATGAGTTCCTCAATTTTCAGTCAGAGGTCCTCAGTCACGTGTACAAGCTAGACTGTTCTCTTTAGCAATTCTTATTTGGTTTTCCAAATTCAACAAAGATTTCTGCATCAATTATTTGCTTCCTTATTCATTTTTTCCTACCCTACAAACACAGTCACACCTTCAAAATAATAGATACCAGTACTGTTCCCTCAAAAACGTGTTTGCAAGTCAAAGCACAGTTTGGTCTTTTGTGAATAAGGGCATAATTTTTTTTTTTTTTTTTTCTACCATGGCAAAAACAGCATTGATGAATAAACATCAAGGAGAAGGTCTTCAGTTTGAAACTATTTCTCCTATAGAAAACTTATCTTTGTACAAGGCACTCTGTGTAGTACTGGTGTAAACATGCTTTAAGGGTAATAACTGCTGCTTTGTATAAACAAAGACCAGCATCTTCCACAGACTTTTCATTCAGCTTTGACTTAGATAAAGTGAAGTCAACACAAAAACTAATGCCACTGCTTCATATCACTCTTCTGTATTCTAGCTTGAGTAGAAAGAAGGAAGAGAAATCCAGTCAAGTGAGATCTGGTTTATGGCACTGGTTGCTGGACTCAGGTATTGTATTTCTTGTCTCCTGTTGCAACTAGAAATTTACATCTTGAACTATGAAAGCTGAGACACATGTTTCCTCTAGGGCTTGAAAGAAGAACTGAAAAGCTAATGAAAACGTTTGCTTGGGGTGCACACAAACTCAGTAGGCAGAACTTATAGACATTCTGGAGAGTAACACATCTCCCATATTATTTGAAGCATGAGTTAGTCCACTTTGTCATCTAGTTCAGCACAACAATGCAAAGTGAAGGGTCATTGTCATTCAATTTCTTGACACTGGTACAGGGCATAATTTAATGGCTTGTGGTAGCCAAATGTGAAGTTAGCTGCAGAGGCAGAGGGGTTCATAGATTTCCCTTTTATGGTTATTCTGTAGAATATGGTAGATAATTTCCAAAGAAAATATGCCAGTACAGCTGTTATGTTGTTGATAACTTGTCTTTCATGTGTGAAATAGCTTTAAGACTTGGTACCTGCCTTGAACATGGGCACTACATCTCTGCTACACTGCTGGATTCATTTGAAAGATACCCTGCTGTTGCAGCTTGGAAGGGATAGTGTTGAATTTCAAGGGCTTTTCTGGACTCATGCAACGATCACTGAGGACAGGCATCAGTGATAGGATATTTGCATAAAAGTTTTCAGAAATAGTAGTAGAAAGTGAATGTTCTAAAAGTGGGGATAAATGGAATTTATTTAGTACGAACCTATCTTAAATACCATTCAGTATTCAGCTGGTCTTCTTTAGTGTCTGTTCTAATAATACCTTCCCTGATTACAATATTTTTAATAGAAATATGCTCAGCTAATATGGCCAAAATAAGCAGATAGCTATCCCACTTAACAAAATCATTTGCAGAGAGGTAGGTGGCAAAACAAGAATTCAGATCTCTGTGCCCCCTGGGGTCACACTGGCTGCTTGAACTAGAGAGTTCTGTTATCTCAAGTCAGAAAACATGCTTCCAGATTTTACACACCCTTCTTTTATACTATTTTAGGGTGATGTTTATCTCTAAAGAACCGCATGATCCTAATTCAGAGGGATACTTACTGCAGCCTTAAGAGTGTACTGCAATCTCTAATTGATCAGTACTGTTTCCAAGGTATAAATGTTGTTTAAGTTAAAAAAAAAAGTGAGAGAAATGTCAATAACAGCATTGCCATGTTTACATGAGGGGATCATGTTGTACATTCAGTAAGAGCTGAAAAATTTTTTCATAGATACTATCATATAATGGAAAAAAAATATTTTAAAAGAGTAATGTCTTTATTTTTTACTTATTCACCCCCATTTCTAATAGGCAAAAATATGCTTTTACGTGTTGGTGTTTTTTTTTCTATCCATCTTAAGGAGTTGAAGTTCTGGTTCCTTGTATGTCTTGTAGGTCATGTGCTAAAAATATCTGAGACACACTAACTCCTTGTTTGTGTGTTCCCAAGTTGTCAGCAGAACACTCTGCAGCATTCTCAGATGCTTGAAACAGGGAGGGGCATGAAGAGCAGTAAGACGATAAGTATGTGAACCATATCTTTGTAGAGCAGAGAATGAGCTTCCTTTCCAAAAAAATAACTTCACCCAGATAATTGGTCTGAGCTTGAAACAGCAGGAAAAATAATACATGTCTATTTTTACATCTTTACTCATGCAATGTTCACTTTACTCATGTAATATTTTAGAAACAGGAGGCACTCATTTTGTCTGTTCTGGTTACTTGGAAATGAATTCATTACAGTTTAAGGAGTGGAACTAACTCTGTGGTTGGACACATAGGGCTTGGAGCAGTGGTCTTTCTCTTTGGGCATGTAGGGTATGGACTCATAAATCCAGTACCTTTCTTAACCATTTGAACAGTGTGCTCTCCTCAGATGACATTTCCCACTGTTTAGAGAAGCTGCAGTTTCCCTTTGGGAAACACTTTGAGCCATGCTACGTGACTGTCTTTTATATTGGTCTACCCACAGTATGCTATTGGTGTCAAACAAGAAATAACCAATGTGAACACTTGTGTTATCTCACCATTATATCAGTTTTTAAGATTGTTTTTCTTTTAAATAAATGAAGAAATCTGCTCTTTGGTGGCCAGCTCATTTTTTTGCATGGGCAATAAAGTCTCACTTTAATATTTGCTGTGTGGTCCTGTAGCATGATGTTTAGGATTTCCCAGTACAGTATAAGTCAAGATCCTGTAAAAACAAACAAACAAAAAACCAACCAAAACATGTCCTGATATCAAAAGTATAAATATAAAATATTTTTTAAAAAAGTAAGGGCTTTCAAAGCCATGAAGATGGTTGAAATGTAAAGAGACTGCAAATGCAGCCACCCAAAAGCAGTCTTTTAAAATTTGTCTTCTTTTAAAATATATTTTATCAATATTTTATTGGACGTACAAGCTCTAAAGTCATCAGACTCACAGTAGAAGAATAAGAATTGATAATGCTTTGGAACAGCATTTGTGTCTTCATAATGAAGATTTGCCCATAGCCAAAGCATGAGTATAATGTTCTAAATGACAACCCCAGTAAGACAAGTCTGACATGACAGTCACTGCATCAGAAGTCCTTATGTTCCCTTTTGGCTTGGTTGTTGCATAACTATTATGCAGAGTGCAATCATCTCCAATGTAGCATTTTATATACATTACACAGGCATGAATTATTGCTAATGCAGCATGCCTTTCTACTGCATTACTGCTTTTCTGATTATTCTGAGGACTACTGTATGCTGTATGTTTTATAATATACAATTTGTGGTGCAGTTTGTATTGTAAAAATGTAAACTGGCAAAATGGAGGTCTTTGCAGAAGAGTTTAACAGTTTAAGTGAAGGAATAAAATTATATTACTGGCAGAGGGAAGGTATTGCTTTTAGCAATAGGAAAACTGTTACTCTGAAACTGCCCAGAACACAGATTCTCATACTGTTGTCCTTGAATTATATTGGTCTTAAGGGCATTCACATTTCATATCCCTTGATTCTCATTTTATGCTGTATCACAGGCTTGGGGAGGAGTGGCTGGAGAGCTGACAGTCACAGAGGGACCTGGGGGGGTTGATTGACAGCAGGCTGAACAGGAGCCAGCAGTGTGCCCAGGGGGCCAAGAAGGCCAATGGCATCCTGGCTTGTGTCAGCAATAGCGTGGCCAGCAGGGACAGGGAAGGGATCTTACCCCTGTCCTCGGCACTGGTGAGGCCGCCCCTTGATTCCTGTGTTCAGTTTTGGGCCCCTCACTACAAAAAGGACATTGAATGACTCGAGCGTGTCCAGAGAAGGGCAACGGAGCTGGTGCAGGGTCTGGAGCACAGGTCGTACGAGGAGCGGCTGAGGGAACTGGGGGTGTTTAGTCTGGAGAAGAGGAGGCTGAGGGGAGACCTCATTGCCCTCTACAGCTCCCTGAAAGGAGGTTGCAGAGAGATGGGCTTGAGCCTCTTTAATCAAGAAACAAAGATAGGGCAAGAGGTAATGGCCTCAAGTTGCACCAGGGAAGGTTTAGACTAGATATTATGAAGCATTTCTTTCCAGAAGGGGTTGTTAGGTGTTGGAATGGGCTGCCCAGGGAGGTGGTGGAGTCCCCATCCCTGGAGGTGTTTAAGAGTCGGGTTGACATAGTGCTGAGGGATATGGTGTAGTTGGGAACTGTCAGTGTTAGGTTAATGGTTGGACTGGATGATCTACAAGGTCTTTTCCAACCTAGATGATTCTATGATTCCTTATATTTAAATCCTACTAAACTGCACTCAAAGATGGCTAAATATATTCAGCAGTCTCACAGTATCAGATTACTCACTTGGCCATAGGCATGCTATTTCACTGTTAACAGGAGAAATCATCCGCATAATTGAAACTGAGAAGGAAGCTCTCCTGCCAGATATTCTGTAAAAGCTACTTAAAAGTACCTTGAGTACATTAATATCATCCACATTTGTCATGTACGTGGTATGTGTCTAAGTTAGTTGCTTATGTTCTATTTATAAACGATGAAGAAAAATATGAATCTCTTAAATGTATCTTAAGTTGGGCTCTATCAGCTGCCAGAACTGCTTGTTGCTCTCCATAGTCTCCAAATAAACCTTGCTATCTAATTTACACTGGACACTGATTTTTTGAGCAGTTAAAGTTAGGTGAGATGAAGTCCATCATCAGGTATTACAGAATGTTGTACAATTAATACAGTCTATTATGACATGAATTCACTTTACCAGTTGCTCAACTTGGCTAAATAAAAACAGTTTAGAAGCAGAGGCCATTAAGACAAGCTACCAGAGCACCAAGACCAAAGGAATATTTTCCACACTTCTCAGAAGTACTTGAGGACCCATACCCAATCTATGAGAATACATAGATCCACCTTCTTATTCTTCTGATAAACACTTCTGGAAATCTCATATGGTAGTTATAAGCAGTTGAATTAGAAAGAATTATTTATCTTTGCATTATTATTGCAGTCACATTTTTGGATAGTTATACACGGTGAATTTTGAATAGATAGTCTTAGTTTTCATACCAAACTTTTGCCTTTCCTGCTTCTTTTATGTTTATATTTCCTAAACTAGTCTCATACAATATGCTTTGTTATAATGTCACATGTAAAATAAAGATGAAAAACTTTTTTAGGGAACACCCATGGTGGAATCTGCCTTCTGGCTCGTTTCTAATGACTCAAGTATCTCTGGTTTGTTTGATAACATGGACATATAAAAATAAGGCATACTGATTTATTCCAAGTTTCTACATGGAGCTAGGAGCAGTGGTTAAACTCATTTGCATGTCAGAGTCCCTTACACATTCAGCATGGTTTATTTGCAGAACTGGGTTCATTGCCTGAATTTGCATCTCTAACTTAGTAGAGGTATTCAGAATTTCATTATCTGTGTGCTTTAAAAACCATGCTAAAATCCTTTATTACTAAAAGAAGTTCAAAGCAATGAAACTTTAAATACAAATCCCTTGAGCTATTATGTAAGTGTCATGTATTGCACAAAATTTAAATTAAGTAATAGCAATAGTAAAAAGATAGGCATTGAACAAAGAGATTTTCTATGCTAATTTAAATTTGTTTTCTTGTGTTTAGATCTGCAAAGTTTCTTTGAAAAATGAGTTCATCTCCTTAGTCCATTGTTGACTTAATAGTTTTAACTTGACTGTCTATGTAAAATTCAGCTTTATGTTCTGAGGTTTCAACATCTTTCTATTTGGCACAAGTAACTCTGCTTTATTTCTAAATTTAGATGGCATTTTTTTTCCTTTTTCTTGGCCTTCCCAGAAAGTTATTTTAGTATACACATCCATATTGTGCATATGTGTGCATGTATATTTGTTTTATGCATGCATTATATGCTGTACATATTCTTTCTTATAATATAAATTATTTATGATATTTATAAATACAAATAAACTATTTATGACATATATATACATATGTATGACAGTTAGTTGCTCATGAAATCAAATCCATTTGAATCCTAGCTTGGTGAATGCTGTGCACTCTTTCTCTCATTAAGTTTAAAGTAATTTTCTAAGCTTTCTCTGACTGTGTTTAAAAAATGCTTGATGAGATCCATCTGCCTAAGTTAGAGTTTTAAATGTTACAAGTGTACGAGCAAATCAGCATCTACCCTCTTCATAGCCAATGGAAAGGAAACAGATCAAATAAAGTGCCTTGTGGATGTGCACATTTTCATTACATTTAAAAGATTCCAGTGTGCCCAGGGGGCCAAGAAGGCCAATGGCATCCTGGCTTGTGTCAGCAATAGCGTGGCCAGCAGGGACAGGGAAGGGATCTTATCCCTGTCCTCGGCACTGGTGAGGCCGCCCCTCGATTCCTGTGTTCAGTTTTGGGCCCCTCACTACAAAAAGGACATTGAATGACTCGAGCGTGTCCAGAGAAGGGCAACGAAGCTGGTGCAGGGTCTGGAGCACAGGTCGTACGAGGAGCAGCTGAGGGAACTGGGGGTGTTTAGTCTGGAGAAGAGGAGGCTGAGGGGAGACCTCATCGCCCTCTACAGCTCCCTGAAAGGAGGTTGCAGAGAGCTGGGGATGAGTCTCTTTAACCAAGTAGTAAGAGATGGGACAAGAGGTAATGGCCTCAAGTTGCACCAGGGAAGGTTTAGACTAGATGTCAGGAAGCATTTCTTTACAGAACAGGTTGTTGGGCCTTGGAATGGGCTGCCCAGGGCAGTGGTGGAGTCCCCATCCCTGGAGGTGTTTAAGAGTGGGGGCGACATAGCGCTGAGGGATCTGGTGTAGTTGTGAACTGTCAGTGTTAGGTTAACAGTTGGACTAGGTGATCTTCAAGGTCCTTTACAACCTAGTTGATTCTGTGTGATTCTGTGATTAAATTAATTGCACCCCGTGTAACTGGCTTGTAGAACTAAGTCTCGGAGTGGTTTTGACGCTGTAGAACTCAGTTTCTGTCTTTTTACACGATAATTCTGCCCTCTGCTTCAGGTGTGATGGCCTTTGCAGGCAGCTTTACAAGACAACATTCATTGAAAGACAAATTGACACGACACCTCCCTAGCTTCTTTTTCTAAACATATTTATCCAAAATGTGTATGGCCCTATTCCTAGCTCAATTTTTATTCAGACCATTAAAGTATCTGGAGAAGGACTATATAGAGTAGGAAAGATGCGACATTTAATATCAGCTTGATATGAGTGCTCATTCATAAAAGCTTTTAGCTTTGATTGGAATGACAGCAGCATCATTTCTTAACCTTTACAGAGCTTGCTGTACAGTGAAAATGAAGAATGTCAGTGAGTTCCTCTACACCTGTGTGTAATTATAAAGAAGAGATAGAGGATGGCCTGACATCCAGTTTGGTGAGGGAGTGTGTACCACATTCTGTTAAATTAATTTTACATAGGAGCTAATAATAAAACTATAGGCATTTGACCTATTAACTTGTTAGCACATAGATACAAATATTTAAATCTTAAGCAGACTTGAAATCCCAGCATTGGCTACTGGTACTATTATATAAATTTAAGTCCATTCTTGGACTTGTTCTTAGCAGACAAACTGTTAAAACAACATGAATACATCTACAGTTAGCTAGTTTCTTTCTTCTAATGACTAGCTTCTGTGTTTATTCTATAAGCTTGTGCAGATAGTCTTTACATATGGAACAGTAGCAAAGGCTAATATTTTATGTTATGTTATTAGAAACATTATTGGACAAAAATTGTTGGGACTGCAAAGGGACTGCAAAGTACAAATATTTTTGCCAGCATGAGACTGTTAGACTGGTTATTCTAATAATTTTCCAAATTTATGGAAGGGGAATTAATGGTTATGAAATCTAAACATATGTGACATTTGAGATGCTGTTGGGTGCCAGTTGTTAACATACACCTGTTTTTTCATGTCCGTTGTTATAACTGAATGCTATTATAACTGAGTATACCTTTAAAGATGTGCAAAAGATATATAACACTATTCAATACTGTATTCTATCTCTATTTTTTTAAATAGCCTGTTCTTTAACCTAAAATAGCTGTTACTCTTTTCGTTAATGTGCTTTGTACTGGGCAACTGAGATTATCGTGAGTCTCTACCCTAAATAGACAGGAAGTAATTTTTTTTTTTTTTTTTTTAATTAGGACCTCTTATGAATGGTATCCTAGGAAACCAGAAAGAATAATCATCAAGAGTATGGTTTTATAGAAACAAAATCTATAGTGTATGCATAAGAATTGTAGCAGAATCATGACATTGTGGATCAGATTCAGTAATTTATATATCAGCTGCTTTATACTAGCATTGAAACAGAGATCTACTTTAAATCTTATTTAACACTTCAGTCTATGTGGTCCTTGCATCATCAGAGTAGTACAAAATAGTAGACAGAGTTGATGAATTTGATCATTGATCTTCACCAGTTCTGACACTTGCAAGCTTACTCAGCAGAAAACAGAACACAGAGTTTCCCTCAAATAATAATAAAAAGATTCTGGGCATTCTCTATGATTAATGAACCATTTATTTTCAAACTGTGGAATAGATGGGATGAACTGACACATAGCTGATGTAATATGTGCATAACAAGTGCTAAACTGATTTAACCTTGTTTTGTAAATAAATTATACTCTTTTAAATCACTTTATTATCAGACTTAGTTCTATTCCTTAACCCAAATTTTGTTGCTAGAATAGCTGCTCTCAGTGAGGTCATTCCTTAACAAAGGCAGTACTTAAAAACTGATGGAGAATCCCTTATTTCTCAGTAGATGTACCTGTCTTCCTGGGGTTTTCATTGTCACAGGGGTCTTTTATTTCTATCCAGGATTTTCTGAAAAAAATATAAATGTGTATTTGTCCTGTGTGCTGCATGAGCAATACTTGTTCAGATGATAGATTGTATATCCTGTCATGGTAGACTTACTGTGCATATTTGAGCCATGTGTACGTAGTTCATGTGCGAAACTCTGAAGCTTCCTACTGCATAGGAGATATATTCTCCCTTTTGCCATTAAGTAAAAATGGCACTTATCAAAGCATCCTCTTTACCCTCAAAGACATTCTGAGACACTGCAACATTTGCAGCTTTGTGAAGTTGTGTATAATTTCTGAGTTAGTTTACTTATTTACTTACACTTCTGAAGTTACAGCATAGACGGGCTGTGAAGCTCTGCAGCTGTCTACAGATTTTTCCTGACTATGCTTGAGAGCTTGGGATTTCAGTAATACTCTAATGTAATATTTTTAGACAATCTCAGTCTTATCAGCTATAAATACTTTAAGACAGAACGCATTGTAATAATCAGGTAAATTAGTGGTTTCTCTGGCGAAACGCTTACTGCTTTGTCATCCTATACCTTTAAACATTTGTTATGAAATCTTACAGTTTCACTGTGTGTTACTTCACTACATCCCATTATTTCCAAATACTTCAAGAAAAGATCTGATTTGTTAGTGGCAATGCTGTTTCCACTCTTTTCCCTCTTTTACCTGTCAAACTTCCTTAATTTCATGTCACCACTAATTAGGCTGGAAAATAAAGAGAAAGTTGCCAATGACTGCAGGAGGACTTGAGTGCAAGTAGAATAATTCAGCGACAATTGTCTAAAATACCTAGCAATAGTGTCTTTATTGTCTCAATAGATCTTTCTGCAACAGAGCAGATCAAACACCCAATGTATTGCCTCTACAATTCTCACTTCAAGGGCTTTTTTCCTCCTTTTCCTTCTCTTTCCATGAGGTGTCTTCCTCTTCTTTCTACTCTGCTTTCTTTGTTGTCTCCACCTTGTGAGTTTCCTACTGTTACAGTTCTAATGTTTTAACTTATTCCAGCAGCTTAAATAGAAAATACTGGGGTCAGCTGGAGGCTGTAATGCTCTTTCTTGTAGAGAAGTTAAGAAACATAAACAAGATTGACCTTTTTACAGCTTGCTTTTACATTTTCAAGAGCTATGAAAAGGGAACTGTGCAGACTAAGATGACACTTCTCTGCTTAATAATCATTCTTTTTATTTGTTCTCTGTGAACAAAGCAAAGGCTTCATTGTCTGCAACCTCACAAATCTGTAGATAATTAGAATAGGAAACTACAGCTGGAGAGGTTAAGTAACATTTTTTAAAGAACTCTTTCTGCAGTTCTAAAATCTTCAAAGATAAGTGACATAGTATTGAATATTACTCACTATTTTCTTTAAGAAGTAATAATAGTAATAATAATATTGATTCTTCAAAGTTAAACTAAAGTAAAATTCACTATTCAAGCACCCCTAAATTTTGGGGGAAGGAAGATTGGAGAAACAAGATTTTAAAATACTCTTAAGAAAATGAGGCTCTATTGTCACCTTAATGACTCAACACGAAGACCTTAACTGTCTTGCCTGTCCTAACTCAGAAAACATAACTGAGTTTGGTTTTCAGCCTGGGAAACTGAGGTTCGGGAAACTGACACAAACACAGTACAGTAGTGATGCTCTCATTCTTTCCTGCTCACTAGATTATCTTTGCAGAAAATATGACATACTCACTGGAACAGAGACCCCCAAATCCCATCTGCCACAGAAGGTGTGAAGGTCCAACTAGCAGAGAGTCACTTCTACAGTTGTTAATAAGTATTTAGCTAATGCAAAAAGAGCAACTTAAATATCAAGAACTGACAAAGTCCTGCCTTGGTATTAGTTTAGTTTAGTGTTTGAGACTCTCATCTTCGGATCCAAGTTTGGATTTACCTGGGGACTTCTGGGATGACTATTTTTCTGTTTAAAAAGTTTTCTTTGCCCTTAATATTATGTTGCAAGAGGTCATGTTTATAGGTAAGACAAAAGATTTTCAACTCTCTCAAACAGGAGAAGAAAACAAACTGATGTCTTGGAATGTGCAGGACAGCACTTACAAGCAGGGCTGTCAAATAAAAGGGCAACAGCACTACCAACTTGTGTAAACAAACCAATTATTTCCTGTTTTGGAATAAAACAGTAAGAAGGAATGTGAAAATTATTTCTTACTGCGTAAACAATCTAAAAAAGAAGATTTTCTTGTTTTCCTGTAGAATAAAACATTAGTACTTTCTATGATGGTGGTCAAAGCCATTAAAGGAAGAGCCCTGCCCAGCACTTTTCTGTGGCCATCTGAGAATCTCTTCTGGAACAACTGATAGACTCTAGTAATGTAGCTTGTGTACCACCCTAGTAAATGAGGAGATGCTGTCAGCTCACAAATCCTTGCTGATACAATTCATCTCTCATATACACAGTTTTTTCAGCAAAGTCCAGGGGAGCGACATACCCATGGTAAAGGAGGGTTGAGCTGGATATCAATTCAGTAAACTGGACACATATAAATGATGCATTCAAAGGTGTTGAGGGAGCTGGCTGCTATTTTTGTGAGGCCACTGTCATCTTTCAGAAGTTGTGATGACCAGGGGAATTCTTCAATAACTTGAGAAAACCAAATATGTTCAGTCCTTGTGGAGAGGAATTCTGAATGCATACTGGGCTGCACTGGTAAAGGCAAAAGCTCCAGGAAAGGGATTATTCATCTCTCCTCAGCACTTTTGAGGAGGCCTGTTGGAGTGCTGTGTCCAGATCAGGGCTCACAGCACAAGGGTGATATCAACAAACCAGAGAGAGTTCATTGGAGGGCCACTAAGGGGACTGAGGCACTTGAAAGGCTGAGGGACTAATGTGGATTTCATGGAGCTATGAAATTTTTAAGTAGATGCAGAATTACATTAAAATCGTTGCATGCAATAAACTTTGGTAACACTTCAGAATAGCTGTTAGAAGAGCTGTAACACATATGCATGCTTTGAAGTATGCAGGTACTATCTAAATAATTTTACAGAAAATGGATTCACTCAGCTCTAACTTGAAAGCCAGAACCCTGTGGCACATCAGAACAATGACATTACAGGATTAGAACTTCCTCAAAGTACTTCTTATGCAGAAATCTGTGTGGCTGAAGTCTTCCTGCTAAACAGTTTCAGTGATACCTGCTGTTATATCTGCTATTGCCATGGATCACTGGATCTGTATACAGCAGAATCTGAACCAAAGGGCATGTTTCCAAAATGAGTGGTATGGGTATAGGTACTATATATTTAAATTTTTAATCTCAGAGCAGTGGCATGTCATCAATACAGTTGTTGCTGGCATCATAAAGAAATTGTGATTCTGAAACAAATCTGCCCCTCCCTTTAAACAAACTGTGCTACAGGTGAAGACTCATCACTAGATGATACAGGTACAAAAAACTAAAAACAGTCATTTTGAAGGCCAGTGCTTGTTCGGCTTTTAAATATTTGGCCAGAGAGTATGTTTTTTTCCCCTCCCCCATCAAATTTTCCCTCTCTGTGAGAAATTTTTCTTTTTCTAACTGGAAAATTCTCTTAGAACCTCAGATAGTATAAATTGTACTTGATTTAATGAAATCAGTAATCTATAGGGATTTATCCCCATTTTTTTGTGTGTGTGACAGAAAATATTAAATGAAGAGGAACATCTAAAGTTAAATCTGATTTCCTTAAAAAACAAGAAAATTTTTTAACTGAAATTAGGTACAGTTTTAAATTAGTCCAGGTCTAGTGTTCTACAATGGAGTTGCCTTTTGAGATGTTCAAGTTTGAAGCTTAAGCCAAAATTTGGGAGAAATTAATCCTTTTGGCTTCAGTCAAAATAATCCGAGTCAAAACTGCCAAACTCTGCATGACTCTGCAAGTTATTTTCATCTCCAATGTATCAGCTACATTTTTAATTTCCAGATCATTGTTTGTTTTAATTTTTATTGTCTTTGAGAAAGCTGTTACACAGCAATCAGACAAGATTGCCTGGTTCATTTAAAATATGAAAACTGACAGTGTTCTTTAACATGAGATGTTTCCTTACAACAAGAAGACTCCTTTTGAGAGGCTACTCAGTATAGCCTCTTGGATTAAGCGTATAGACATACTCCATGGGTGGGTTGATTTGCCATGCATCTTCAATAATCTTTGTGTACAGCAAAATTTCAACGCATCCAATTTACTTAATTTTTGTGTTGCTTGTAGATTTTCTTCCCTTCCCTTTTATATAAAGTTCATTATCTATCTATCTATCTATCTATCTATCTATCACCTCTTTGTGCTCAGGTTACTAGATATGAAAAGCAGAGTATTTTTCTTATGTGCTCAGAATATTGCACATAGCACAGTGAAGAAATCAGAAGTCATATCCTATTTTTTCCCCCCTCTAAACCTTCTCATTTTTACATGAAGATACAGAAGTTTCCTGGATGCTTTCAACTCCTAATTTCCGTCTGATGGCTTGATCAATTTTCAGATTCATTTATAATCACAAAAATGATAATGAAGAAAATACAAAAACATTTTTTTCAGAAACAAGCAAATCCCAATAACAAACACTTTTAATCTTCCCCCCTCCCCCATCTTCCTTTGTTTCATACTGTGGAAATAAATACAGTTATTTATTTGCTATGAGAAAGGGAAAAAGACTGAACTAATAACTGTCCTATCCCAAAGGTCCTTACTCATGTCTGGTAAACAGACTGCTGACCCAAGGAAAGTAAAGTAAGAATGTGAACACTGTTATGAGTAGTATAAATATTGGAGATTAAGTGTAATAGAAAGTACAGAATTTGTTACATTTTAGCTGTTAATTACAATAGAACCATAAAAACATCTAGGTTGAAAAAGACCTTTAAGCATTGAGTCCAACCATTAATCTAGCACTGCCAAGTCCACCACTAAACCATGTCCCTAAGCACCACATCTACACATCTTTTAAATAACTCCAGGGATGGTGACTCAACTGCTTCCCTGAGCAGCCTGTTCCAATACTTTATAACCCTTCCAATGAAGAATTTTTTCCTAATATCTGATCTAAACATACCCTTGTGCAACTTGAGGATGTTTTCTCTCTTTCTGTCAGTTGTTACTTGAGAGAAATGACTGACACCCACCTCGCTACAACCTCCTTTCAGGTAGTTGTAGAAAGTGATATGGTCTCCCCTGAGTGTCCTTTTTTTTTTTTTTTCCAGGCTAAACAACCCCAGTTCCCTCAGACACTTCTCATAGGACTTGTGCTCTAGACCTTTCACCAGCTTTGGTGCTCTTCTTTGGACAAACTCCAGCCCCTCACTGACTTTCTTGTAGTGAGGGTCCTAAAAACTGAACACAGTATTTGAGGTACAGCCTCACTAGTCACTAGTCCTCCTGGCCACACTATTTCTGACACAAGCCAGGAATGCTGTTGGCTTTCTTGGCCACCTGGGCACACCACTGGCTCATATTCAGATGGCTGTTGACCAACACCTCTATGTTCTTTGCCGCTGAGAAGCTTTCCAGCCACACTTCTCCCTCAAGCCTGTAGCGTTGCATGGGGTTGTTGTCACCTAAGTGTAGGACCTGGCACTAAGCCTTGTTGAACCTCACACAACTGGCTTCTGCCCATTGAACCAGCCTTTCCAGATGCCTCTGTAGAGCCTTTTTACCCTCAAGGAAATCAACACTCCTGCACAACTTGGTGTCATCTGTAAACTTACTGAGGGTGCACTTGATCCTCTCATCCAGATCATTGATAAAGCTATTAAACAGAACTGTCCCCAACACTGAGGCCTGGGCAACACCACTTGAGGCTGCCACCAACTGGATTTAACTCCATTCACCACACTTGTTTGGGGTCAGACATATAGCCAGGTTTTACCCAGCGAAGTATGTGCCTGTCCCAGCCATGAGCAGCCAGTTTCACCAGGAGAATGCTGTGGGAAATGGTGTCAAAGGCCTTGCTAAAGTCAAGGTAGACAACATCCACAGCCTTTTCCTTATCCACTAAGTGGGTCCTTATCATAGAAGGAGATCAGGTTTGTCAGGCAGGACCTTCCTTTCATAAACCCATGCTGACTGGGTCTGAACACCTGGTTGTCCTGTATGTGCCATGTGATGGAACTCAGGATGAACTGCTCCACAGTACCAAGGTCAGATTGACAGGCCTGTAGTTGCCTGAATCCTTCTTTGATTTAAAGTGGCTTGATGAGCACTTCCACCAGCTCCTTTAGTACCCTTGGGTGGATCCCATCCAGCCCCATAGACCTGTGTGTGTCTAAGTGGTGTAACAGGTTGCTAACCCTTTCTCCTTGGAAAATGGAGACTTTGTTCTGGTCCCCATCATTGTCTTCCAGCTCAGGGGACTGAGGCAAAGAAGGCATTAAGTACCTCATCCTTTTCCTCATCCTTTGTCACTATGTTTCCCTCTACATTCATCAGAGGATGGATATTCTCTTTAGCCTTCCTTTTGTTGCTAAAGTATTTACAGAGACATTTTTTAATGTCTTTTATGACAGTAGCCAGATTAGATTCTATTTGGGATTTGAGCTTTGGCCCTTCTAATTTTTTCCCTGCATAACCTCACCACATCCCTGTAGTCCTCCTGAGTTTCTTGCTCCTTCTTCCACAGTTCATAAACTACATTTCTTTTCCTGAGTTCCAGCCAAATCTCTCTGTTCAGCCAGGCCAGTCTTCTTCCCCACCAGCTCGTCTTTCGGCACATAGGGATGACGTGCTCCTGTGCCTTTAAGGTTTCCTTATTGAAGAATGTCCAGCCTTCCTGGACTCCTTTGCCCTTCAGGACTGCCTCCCAAGGGACTCTATCAACCAGCCTCCTAAACAGGCCAAGGTTGTCCTCTGGAAGTCCAAGGTAGCAATTCTGCTGATCTCCCTCCTTCTCCAGGAATCAAAAACTCTACTATTTTGTGATTGCTATGCTATGCCCAAGATGGCCTCCAACCATCACATCACCCACAAAGTCCTCTGTTTGCAAATAACAGATCCAGTGGGACACCTTCACTAGTTGGCTCCCTCATCAGCTGTGTCAGGAAGGTGTCTTCCACACACTCCAGAAAACTCTTAGACTGTTTCCTCTCTGTTGTACTGTATCTTCAACTGACATCTGGCAAGTTGAAGTCCCCATGAGAACAAGAGCTAGAGACTGTGAGACTTCTCCCAGTTGCTTATAGAATATTTCCTCTGCCACTTCATCCTGGTTGGGCGGTCTGTAACAGGCTTCCACCATGATATATGTCTTGTTGGCCTTCCCTCTGGATTTTACTCATAAGCACTCAACCCTATCATCACCATCATCAAGCTCTAGACAGGCAAAACACTCTTTAACATACAGGCTGACCCTACCACCTCTCATTTATTACCTATCATTTCTGAAGAGTTTATAGCCATCCATTGCAGCACTCCAGTGGCGCAAGTCATCCCATCATGTTTCCATATAGTTTTTCTGCTGCACAATGACTTCCAGCTCATCCAGTTTGTTGCCCATGTTGTGTGCATTGGTGTAGATGCACTTCAGTTGGGCTATTGATCTCGCCACCTTTCTCAGGGGAGAATTCTAATTCTTATATGACCATTCTCAGGCACTTCCATGGTTCCTAACACATCAATAATGCTTGTGTCTTTGCTGCTACATAGATCGCCATCCCCTACCTTCACCAAGACAGTACACTGAAGGACCTTGCTAGCACAACATCTCTCAAATTTTGGAGTGCTGCCCCCAGGCTTCTCTGTAGCAAGCCTGTTTTTATCCTTTTCCCCATTCAAATCTAGTTCAAAGCTCTTTCAGTGAGCTTTGCTAACTATTGTGCAAAGATCCTTTTCCTGCTTTGAGACAGGCATACCCCATCTGTCACCAGCAGGCCTGGTGTCATGTAAACTGATCCACAATCAAAAAACCCAAATCTGCCAGTGACACCAGGCTTGAAGCCAGGTACCGATTTTCTGGCTCTTCCTGTTTCTTCCCTCATCATTCCCTGAAACTGGAAGGATAGAGGAGAACACTACTTGTGCTCCTGATCCCTTAACCAGTCATCGTAAAGCGCTGAAGTCTCTCTTGATCGCCCTTGGGCTTCTTGTTGCAACTTCATCACTGCCTACCTGAAAAATCAATAATGGATAATAATCTGAGGGCTGTACAGGATAGGAAGCTTTCTCTTCATATCTTTAACCCAGGTCCAAGGGAGGCAGCAGCCTTCCTAAGAAAGGGGACCAGTCTGCATATTGGGCCTTCTGTTCCTTTCAGAAGGGAGTCTCCTGTGACAGTGACACATCATTTTTTCCTTATGGATGCAGTTTTGATGCAGGGCATAGGCCAACATAACCCCAGCAACACTTCCAAGCTAGATGAACCATTGTCCTCATTATAGTTTGTTGCCACTTGCAGAGCCTCATACCTGTTATGGAAGGGCACCTGGGAGGGAGATGCGCCTGCTGTGACAGGCGGGAACTCATCACCATTGCCCCATATCTCTTAAGTCACTGTGTTCAGCCAGTTGGAGAGAGGATATCATGTGTCCTGCCTGCCTGCTGGGCCTGTCCCAGGGAAGGTAGGGTGCGATTCCAGTAGTTTAGCTCTCTCTCGCACTCCCTGATACCCCTCAATCTACTGACTTCTTCACGGAGCTCTGTCACTCAGCAGAGGAGCTCCTCTCCCTGGGCACACCTCCCACAGCTGTGCTCAGGGCTGCCGGCCGTACTGGTGTCAGAGCAGGGCCCACCCTGCAGCCTGGCGATGGGGTGGCAGCGTGTCCCCACCACAGCTCTGTCCAGGCAGCTGCCTCAGTTGTGGTGGGTGCAGAGCTTAGAGAGGCCATGGCTTTCTGCCGGCTGGACACCATTGCTCCCTGGTTGAGCTGTCAGGGCTTCAGTGCCCTTCCTGGGTGCGCTTCTGTGTGAACTGCTGCACAAACTGCTGGCTACACACACTGTTTGCCCCCTCTGTTGCTAGTGCTCCGCAGGGCCTTCTTTAATCGGTGGAGGGGACCTTGGCCACTGTTGTTCCTGGCCTTGCCCAGGTCCTGTCAGCTGCTGTGGTGAGAGCTGCAACCCAGGGAGCTAGTAGAATTGACTGGGTCAAGACTGAAGGAAAAGATATATTATACATAGGAACAGGGAAATGAAATGATGTTTTTTTAAAAAAAGTCTTACACAATAAAAATTTCTCTATTTAAAAGTTCACTAATCCTTTTCTTTTTTTTTTTTTTTTTTTTCCTATCATTACTAGTACTAAAGCGTGTGGGGGAAGTAAAGATTGGAGACTGTCTAAGGTGCAGTGATCATGAGATGATCGAGTTTTCGATCCCTGGAGAAACAAAGAGGGGTTAGTAAAACTGCCACCTTAGACTTCTGCAGGGCTAACTTTGACCTGTTCAAAAGACTGATTAACAATATCCCTTGGGAGGCTGCCTTGAAGGATATGGGAGTCCAGGAAGGCTGGACATACTTCGAGAGTGAGTCCTAAAAGCACAGGAGTAGGCTGTTCCCGTGTGCCAAAAAACAAGCAGGCAGGGAAGGAGACCAGCCTGGCTAAACAGAGACCTTTGGCTGGATCTCAAGAACAAAAGGAGAATCTATTGATTGTGGAAGAGTGGCCAGGTCGCTCATGAAGACTATAAAGTCGTAGTGAAGTTGTGCAAGGAGAATATTAGGAGATCCAAACCACAGCTCAACTTGGCTGTAGCTGTTAAAGATAACTAAAAACATTTCTATAAATTCGTTAACAGCAAAAGGAGGATTAGGGAAAATCTCCCTCCTTTACTGGATGCAGAGGGAAACATGGTAACTACGGATGAGGAAAAGGCTGAGGTACTCAACGCCTACTTTGCCTCAGTCTTTAGCAGTGGGACTGGCTGTTCCCTGGACACCCAGCCTCAGGAGCTGGGAGATGGGGAGGGGAAGCAGGTTGAGGTCAGCACAGTGGAAGAGGAGGTGGTCAGAGACCTGCTGCACCACTTGGATGCACACAAGTCTGTGGGACCGGATGGGTTACACCCAAGGGTGCTGAGGGAGTTGGCAGATGTTCTCGCCAAGCCACTGTCCATGATTTACCTGAAGTCAAGGCTAACTGGGGAGGTCCCATTGGACTGGAGGGTGGCAAATGTGACACCCATCTACAAAAGAGGCAGAAAGGGGGATCCAGAAAACTATAGACCTGTCGGTCTGATCTCGGTGCCAGGGAAGGTCATGGAGCAGGTCATCTCGGGTGCCATTCAAAGTCATATAATGGACAACCAGATGTCAGGCCCAGTCAGCAGGGGTTTATGAAAGGCAGGTCCTGCCTGACAAACCTGATCTCCTTCTATGACAGAGCAACCTGCTTATTGGATGAGGGAAAGGCTGTGGATGTTGTCTGCCTTGACTTTAGTAAGGCCTTTGACACCATTTCCCACAGCATTCTCCTGGCAAAACTGGCTGCTTATGGCTTGGATGGGCACACGCTTTGCTGGGTAAAAAATCGGCTGGATGGCCGGGCCCAAAGAGTTGTGGTGAACAGAGGTAAATCTGGTCGGTGGCCGGTCACGAGTGGTGTCCCCCAGGGCTCGGTTTTGGGGCCACTCCTGTTTAACATCTTTATTGATGATCTAGATGAGGGGATCGAGTGCACCCTCAGTCAGTTTGCAGATGACCCCAAGCTGGGGGGAGTGTTGATGTGCTCGAGGGTAGGGAGGCTCTGCAGAGAGACCTGGACAGGCTGGAGCCATGGGCTGAGGCCAACTGGAGGAGTTTCCATAAGGCCAAATGCCGGGGGCTGTCCTTGGGCCACAACAACCCCCAGCAGCGCTACAGGCTTGGGGAGGAGTGGCTGGAGAGCTGCCAGTCAGAGAGGGACCTGGGGGGGTTGACTGACAGCTGGCTGAACAGGAGCCAGCAGTGTGCCCAGGGGGCCAAGAAGGCCAATGGCATCGTGGCTTGTGTCAGCAATAGCGTGGCCAGCAGGGACAGGGAAGGGATCTTGCCCCTGTCCTCGGCACTGGTGAGGCCGCCCCTCGATTCCTGTGTTCAGTTTTGGGCCCCTCACTACAACAAGGACATTGTATGACTCGAGCGTGTCCAGAGAAGGGCAACGAAGCTGGTGCAGGGTCTGGAGCACAGGTCGTACGAGGAATGGCTGAGGGAACTGGGGGTGTTTAGTCTGGAGAAGTCTGAGGGGAGACCTCATCGCCCTCTACAGCTGCCTGAAAGGAGGTTGCAGAGAGCTGGGGATGAGTCTCTTTAACCAAGAAACAAAGATAGGGCAAGAGGTAATGGCATCAAATTGCACGAGGGATGGTTTAGACTGGATATTAAGAAGCATTTCTTTACAGAACAGGTTGTTAGTCTTTGGAATGGGCTGTCCAGGGCAGTGGTGGAGTCCCCATCCCTGGAGGTGTTTAAGAGTAGAGTCGACATAGCGCTGAGGGATATGGTGTAGTTGGGAACTGTCAGTGTTAGGTTTATGGTTGGACTGGATGATCCTCAAGGTCTTTTCCAACCTAGACGATTCTGTGACTCTGTGATAGTAAAAGCCCTTGATGTTCTTAATATTTTCAGTTTAAGAAAAAATTTCATTCATATCCATTTCACATCTCTGCCTGATACAGAGTTTCATCACAAGGGACCTTTCATTCTCTACCATCTTGGTAAAATGAGACAAAGTAAACCAGATTCTTGTCCTGGATATCTACTTCCACTTCTCAGATTATTGTAGAGGTTGCAATAGAGTGTGAATTTTTCCTAAGATAATTCATATACTTAAAATACAGTATGATGTGTACTAGCCTTACAACTCACAGAGAAAGATCATGATTTACTTAAGAAAATGGTCAGGCACGTGTAGATGTTTCCAACATGTTCTCCAGAATGAAAATAAACATTGCCAGGAGATTAATAACACTTACGAGATGATGCAAGAACAGTTAAGTTCTGTGCAAACTCTATTGTTTGAATGCTTCTATGAAACAAAGGAAATATAAATTCTTAACAAAGTTTCCTATCTTTGTCAATCAAGGTGTATTAAACTTTTGAGATAAACAGACATTTCAGGGAGTAAGATTTATGGTCACTGACTGCTATCCAAACATTATAAGTTTAACTGATTCACTATTACTTCTACAAAATTTTCAAGTTTTAAAATTTATATGTATATATGAAATTGACATTAACTTTTATGTGATGGTAGTCATTTATCTTTAAATTGAATGTTATGCTGCATTGTTTTATAATTATACTGTATCTTAAATTTATACTGTTAGATATAGAATTTGTTTTGTTAAGTTCTTGCTGAGAGTTATTAAGAACCACTCAATATCAGAGAAAGCTGAGAAATTCAGAATACATTACTTGCATATTGTCATCAATCTTTTAATAAAGTTTTTATTTCACTGAGGCTATTTATTTGATTAATATATTCTAGGTCTTGGTGTAATTTTGTTCCTAGGCAATATGCTTAATTGTCCTTTGCCATTTTCTTTTTTCGATTTTAAAGTTTTCTTTGCCTTAGTTCAAAGAAACTTCTGACATTTGTGTATGATTGCAATGCACTGTGAAATATTAATCTATTTTTGAAAGTGAGCAAATGCTCTCACCCATATCGTATTATCCATCAGCATAACAAAATAACAAAATTATAAAAGTAAAAGCTGAAAAACAAGGAAAAGGCACAGTAACCAGTGAACTTGCACAACTTCTCTAAAAAGGCTCCTACTAAAGTGAAGGAGAGCTTTTTAATTTTTTTTTTTTCTTTGTGTCTGGTACATAATGACATTCATTTCTTTAAAAATCATTGCTAATCTGATTTAATGGCTTTGTGATGAGCACATTTATGTGACCGGGTCTGACACTGACATTAAAATATGTTTCTGTTTATATTTTCACAAACTGAATTTTGTGTCATGTTGGTCTTTGTAACATTATTAAGAATGTGTAAAACAAGCCAGAACCTTTTACAGTCTTTGACGGATGTTTGGAACTGGGAAATGAGATATGACCTGGATGATACAGAGTGGAATTCAATAGAGTTAACAGAGCTGAAGATGTCTATTTGAAAGAAAATTAAAGCACTTCCACGCCACATATTACATCTAAAAAACAGATGAATCTTGGCTTTGTGTAAATCAGGATAGATTCATGAACACCAAGAGAGGTCTGTGGAGCTCTGGATGTTAACTGAGATCTGTCAATATTAGCAGCTCCAACCTTTTCTTTTTCTTTTCTTTTCTTTCTTTTCTTTTTTCTTTTCTTTTCTTTTCTTTTCTTTTCTTTTCTTTTCTTTTCTTTTCTTTTCTTTTCTTTTCTTTTCTTTTCTTTTCTTTTCTTTTCTTTTCTTTTCTTTTCTTTTCTTTTCTTTTCTTTTCTTTTCTTTTCTTTTCTTTTCTTTTCTTTTCTTTTCTTTTCCTTTCCTTTCAGATAGAGGGGTGATTTTAAAAACAACAAAACCAATTTTCTATATTTTTGATTGTATTACTATTTTAACACAGATACTTGTGTCTGATTTCTTCAGATTTTGCTCCAGGTACACTGAATATAAATTGATTAATTTATGCAACTCATTACAAATCAAGTTTCTTTGGTTTTGTATCATAAACAGTCTAAACAAGATGCATAACAGTATCAAAGTTGCTTATATCCATATCCTGCAGAAACTATTCAAATTCATGACTGCATGAAGAGGTCCTCTTTCTTATGCTGGATATTCAAGACTCATCTTGAGCCTTCTTATCCACCTCTACTCTAAAGGCTCTGGCTAAAGTTTAGGTGATGAAAGCTCTGATTTATAAAAAATAGGATAGAAATGTTTAGCTAGAAAATATATTCTGATATTATGCTGTGATTCTGGGCAAAGGCTCTAAAACAAGTAAACAAAGGCAGTTTATTTGTTTTAATCTAATACCGTTGTTCTAGACCTTCTTTTTCTTGCTTTAATGTTAATTTCCCACTTACAAGATTCTGTATTACTTTAGTTACTTGCAAAATCTTTCATCATCCTTGAGCCTAAACAAGGTTCTCTGAAAAGACTGGTAAATCAAAATGGTGGCTTTAAAATCCACTTTGTACAGATATTACAAGGTACAGAAAAAAACAGCAAATAAAATGCTTTCTCATTATGAGGTGAGCACTGATTTCACTAAGATGAAGGCACTTCCTACAGAAGATTTTTGAGTTGTCCAGTATTCTAATACAATATTGATTCAGGTATCTCAGCACCATTGCAGTTCTTACCTTTATGCTCACTATACACAGGACCATCTCATGATGAACTACTTAATTTAAACCTAGAACCTGGCTGCTGGACAGAAAACCTGGCCCACTATTTTTCTATTTTAATCTTTATAACAGTATTTTTTTCTGATGGTTTCACATCTCAGGATTAACTCTGACTATAAATCTTACAATTATTTTAAATGACTGTTCAACCTAATTGAAAAACCCGGGGCTAATTGGAATTTTCTTTTTAAAACAAGGGAATTCCAGTTTTATGAAAAGTTTGATATGGCTGAGAAATTAAATGTCAGCTAGCCATGGCATGTGCTTGTTGTGTGTAGTGCTCTCCCTCCCTCTAATGGTAACACTGTGGATACATTTCTAATTCATCTGCTGACTTACTGATGGTGATAATGGTCTTTAGACCAAGATATCTTGATTACAAACTGTCCCTGGTTCAGCAAAGAACCTCTTTTTATAGCTCACCGTACCTTCGTGTATCTTGCTAGAGGTGAGGGTTTGCTGTAGTTCTAGCTTTTCTCCTCTATAATTGCTGTTTGTGCTAGTATGGCATAGCCTCTGTTGCTGCACAAACTGAAAGTGTAACACCTAATGTCTCTGGTTTTGATGTCAGTAACCACCAAGAGGTATTTTTTGTCTTTTGAAGAAAATGCAGGCTGTTGGTCTTTGATCCTACAAACTATCCCAAATGAGCTGCTACAGGGTTTTAAGGCCTTTAAGGGTAAGCAGGTTGTTACAGGATTAGCATAGAAATAAGGGTTTTCTGTGTTCTGAGGCTTATCTTTATTATTCCATGTTGTGCAGCAAGGGGAAATGCCTGGGTAAGATTCAATCCAGTTAGGACTGAGATGTAGGTGTCAGGACAGAAGAACAACATAAGAGTCTGTCAGAGGTATATCAGCTTCAGTGAAAATGTCTGTCAGAAGCAGCTGGGGTAGGGCTAGTACTTACTTTTATTAGAATGCTAATTGTTTTAAAATTCTTAGTAAAAAATAAAAATCACAACAATATAAGCACAAAATCATTTTAACTAATTATATGAAGACTCTGTGGAGAGTATCACATCATAAGAAATCCTTGTGGACTGCATCTCTAGGAATTATCCATTTTGTGTTGCATTCTTTAGCTTTTCCTACAACTTGGAGGCCTATTTTATTTACTGTCTTGAAGTCTCTTTCTCCCTCTCTTGATAAGATCAATTTACAGATATTTTAAAAAATATATCTTAAAAGGCACTAGGTATATTTACTCCCGTCTCTTGCAGTATCAAAATCACAATGACTTTAGGAAAGAATAGCAGAATCATCAGAAAGCTAATTTGGTTTTATTAAAGTAACAAACATTTAATTAGAAATGATTTTCTTTCCTGCATCCCTTCCTTCTTTTTTTTTAAAAAAGCATGTAGAACAAATTCTCTGTCTACTCAGATCATCTGGATTCCTGGGTCTGATTCAGTGTTCATTTTATACGCTAGGATTTTATATAAGAATTCTGTACATAATCAGTGTCATGCTCTTTTTTTTCGTATCAGGATTGAAGGACTTGATGCAAGATGAATTTTAATATAGTTCTTCAAAGCAAGTAATATGCTACTAGTTGACATGTAACTTGCTACATCGGTTGGGATTTTATGTAGTAAGACTAGTGAGCAATGACACAATACTTGTACTCACATTACATTGAGCTGTACCACATTCACACTAGATATATGGTGAATTAATCTGTTGCAGTTTTTCCAATTTTGCTGACATTTGCTGTAGTCTCAGCGACATGCTATTACCCTTGTCACAATTTGGTGTAAAACATCTCTCATTCAAACACCATTCATTACCCTTGGGCTAGACTTGCATTCAGTACATGTCAGTAAAGGGGCAGGAGGTCAAATCTCAGTGAATTAGCTGTCCTCTGTGTAAAAATAACTCATCTCAGAAGATAATTTACCTCTAAACAACTGTAACATTTCCACTTTTATAAAGTTAGATTCGATTTGGCTTATTGTTGTGTTTTAACCCCAATTGGCAACTAAGCACCTCACAGCTGCTCACTCACTCCTCTCCCACCCCCGCACCCCCGCAGTGGGATAGGGAAGAGAATCAGAAAGGAGAAGAAAGTAACACTCATGGGTTGAGATAAGAACAGTTTAATAATTGAATGAAATAAAATAAAATAAAATTATAATGGTAACAATAACCATACCAATAATAATAATAATAATAATAATAATAATAATAATAATAATAATAATAATAGTAATGAAAAGGAAAATAACAAAAAAGAGTGAAATAAAATCCAAGAAAGGCAAGTGAAGCACAATGCAATTGCTCACCACCTGCTGACTAATGCCCATCCAGTCCCTGAGCAGTGATTCACTCCTGGCCAACTCCCCGCAGTTTATATACTGGGCATGACGTCATATAGTAAAGAATATTCCTCTGGCCAGTTCGGGTCAGCTGTCCTGGCTGTGTGTCCTCCCAGCTTCTTGTACCCCTCCAGCCTTCTTGCTGGCAGGGCATGAGGAGCTGAAAAATTCTTAACTTAGTATAAACACTACTTAGCAACAACTAAAACCATCAGTGTGTTACCAACATTATTCCCATACTAAATCCAAGACACAGCTCTATATCAGCTACTAGGAAGAAAATTAGCTTTATCCCAGCCAAAACCAGGTCACTTATATACTGAAAGACCCACTTAGAAAACCTGTTTTTACTGTTTCATGTTTTCTGGGTTGTACTCACATACCAATTTGTGCATACTGATCTTGTCTGAAAGCATAGTACTGTAGTCTCAACAGCAGCTCTGAAGACCACATCTTGAATGGTGTTTTACTCCTTCCACCAATAGTACAGTGTGAAATTTTGTTTGGGAAAATATAGTCTCTTCTTTTTGTAAATCATCTCTTTGTGTACCAAATGAAATAAATTGTTATTTGATTATCATCTTTGAAGCCACCTGTTAGTAAAAATATACTTGGAATTTACACTCTGATTGTAATCCTGTCAATGTAATTTAAACTACTGACTCATGATGGAATTTTGTGCACCTAGTTAAGTAGATCTCCTGAAATATATACAAAGGTCTAAACTGTGGGTCACTTCCTACCTTGTAAGGCTAATTATATGGTGTGACCATGGTTGTGCCTCAGACTCTCTGAAACATCTGGGTGACAGTTCAAAAGACAAGAGTTCTTCACTTTCACAGATCTTGAGCATGTGACATAATTTCTTGCTCGGTTTCACAACCTTGCACAGTTTCACAATGGGTTGGAGTTGCCTGCAAGGTATGCTTGGGGAGAAGCTCAGACTGATTATGTTCAGTGATGACATTATAGCTGTGTCCTGGATCTAGTACTTCAATCTCTATCCCGCCCCTCGGTGCTGTTACTCATATTGAGTTGGGGGTAGTCTTGAGAACAGTTCTCTATAGGCTCCTCTCTTCCCACCCACTTGCAAAGGCTCACATTCAGTGAACCCAGACAACCCTGTGTGAAGGCAGATGTAAATAAAGGGGAGGGGGGGAGATCAGTTCCTGCCAACTCTCTGCTCTCAGACTGGCTCCAGCAGATACTGAAAGGAAGCTTGTTTTTAACTCTCTGAACAAGCCTGGTCTTCCATTCATTGAGCAGGAGATCAAACTACTGGAACATTATATTATAAAACATGTGGCCTTACCTCCTTTGGACAGGAGGAAAGAAGGATTCTTAAAGGAAAAGAGTGTGTTTTGCTAAATTTTCTACAGGGATAGATAAGGCAT
The DNA here is from genome assembly GCF_965140245.1 of Athene noctua. Taxonomy (NCBI): domain Eukaryota; kingdom Metazoa; phylum Chordata; class Aves; order Strigiformes; family Strigidae; genus Athene; species Athene noctua. The sequence continues at coordinate 226,965,999 of NC_134037.1, read as the reverse complement.
ATGCTCTCACTGGAAGATGCACTCCATGTGCTTCTGAATTCTTGGCTGACATAGTCTTCTGCTGGCCTCCTAATGACCTGCACTCTGCCTCAGTTTTGAGCAAGATGTGGCTAAAGACACAAGTCTTTGTTTAGAAACTCCTGTTAACTCTAGCTGTTTTTTTTCTAGATTAACCTTTTATATGTCTATATCTCCCCCAGCCAGAGTTTTCCTTCATATGAACCATGACAATGGTTACTTTGTACGTACTTAAGTCACTTTTAAAAGCTAGCTTTAAAAGTTCTATATGACTTTTTCACGTTTGACTCTTTAACCTTGCAATGTATAATAACTCCTCTCAGACTCATTAAAAGCAAAGTAATTTTGGGGAGAGTTGGTGATTCCATTGACACAAACCACATTCTCATTCCCTGATTTATGACTATCCCTATGAAGTTAAGCAAGACAAAAATCTTAAGTTGTTTATAAAAAATACTGCATCTCCTCTAAAAAATTTACAACTTTGATTCCAGTTTGCAACCACATGTAAATTAATCTGATATAAAAATAAATCAGATGAGTCCCAGAGACTTGGAAAATCAGTGAAACCTGTCAGCTTTTCTACAATGTTTTTAATCAGAGTTAATTATTGTTGGCTGTGTGATCTATCCAGGTCTTAAATTTATGAGCTGATTGTTGGTGTGGTTATTGTTGCTGTAGCTATTTTTGAGACGGAAATAGTTGGGTGCAATTAAGAATCTGCAGGTAAGGGGAGATTTTGTGTTCAATGAAAGGGACTTAGCAGGGATTCATGTGTTGTGACATATTTGTGTTCATTAGGATAAGAAACTTTTATTAGCACCTCCACATGAAAAAAGCTAGAGCTCCATCCTGATTGGCTGTAGAAATGTATTATACATGGTCCTGTTCATGAGAACAGCATATTTGTGCTGTTCCCTAATAACTACATTTTACCACCTCATAACAAGTTAAACACATGTATTTTTTTAAAAAAAAACACTGTGAAGATTTTTCTGTAAACTTCAGACCAAAATGTCATATACATCATATCTTTTCAAATGTAAATATACATATGATATATACTTGTATCAAGACAAAGACATGGTTAGAACAAATTCTGGCTGAGTGGTTAGGTAATAATGGAAGCATACTTTTCTGTAAGCATGGAAGAAATGCTGATGGGAGGTTATATAGACTGATTTTCAGAAAAAACATTTGGTAAAACATAAAGAGGGATTTTAAAATAAATTATTGCTTTAAGATCTCAGGAGTTTGTAGTCTTGACAGCCAAAAAAATCATGTAGATTAGTCACTAAGAAACAAAACAACAGCCAAGCTGTTTGAAAGTCAGGAGCCTGCCTACTGTTTTTAGGTGACGCTCATGTGATAAGAGATGACCAGAGTCACTATCCCCTTTCTCCAATGGAAGACGGTAGTAAAGCAGGCATGCAGACATAGTGGGACCAAACATAGAGGCAGCTAGGCTATGCCAGCGTATCCTTTTCCCTTGCCCCCTAAGCAGATAGCTGCCTTAGGCATCTTTCTATTCTGATTAAGCCTTGAGTCATTTCTGACTTTAGGATACTGCATGTTGAGCATGCTGATTGTCATTAGCTTACTTCAGAGGGTACTGACTCCTTTAGATCTTCTTTTGTGGTGTATACCTCTCTCGTATAGAGAGCCTAAGCAAATTCCACTGGAAGGGTCAATTGCCTGTAAGTTACAGATATATAACTTGTGATACTTTGATATATAACTTTTAAATAACTAAACTTTTATGGGAACTGGCCTACTTTTTATACTGACCTTGTTAGGAGTGTTTCCTAAAGGTTTTGTACTGTATCCCTGGAAGTGCTGTCAGCATATAAAGTATTACTGTTATAAAAAGTGTATCATTATGAGAGCTTAAATGGTCGATGGCTCCTGTTCCTAAGGAGACAGGAAAGAATTATTGAACTGGGAAACAATAGCAGAGTGACCATCGAAAATCAAAAAAACTTGGAGGTTTTCAAGACTAGACAAAACCATGGTTAATCTGGTTAGTGTTGGCAATAGTCCTGCTGTGAGTGGGAGATTAGGCAAGAAGACTTCTAGAAGTCCAACCCAACACTTCTTCCATTCTGTGTTTTTTACAGGGCTCCTAAGAGGGTTTTTATCCTTTTTCTGAAGCTCTAGTAAGAATATCAAAACCCCATTCATTTCTAGGAAAACAAATATCAAAGACAAGAAATGTGTCAAATATGATATGGTAGGAAGAAGAATTCAAGACTTGTGAGGGAAAAAAAAAAAATAAAATCTCAAAGGCAAACTCCTGTTTAAAGAAGAGTAGGATGGCATGCCTTTGAAGAGGGCTAATTGGAATGGAAGTAGTTTGGATTCAGCCCTAAACGGGTGGCTGAACTTCAGGTGGATCGGTAAAGGAATTGTTAAAACCTTTACAGCTTGGACCATTCCTGCAGTAATAAGAGGTTCACAAAGGAAAAATTGTTAAGCTTATGTATTTGAACAGCAGCAGAGAGGAGGAGACATTTGTAGTCTCAGTCTGTCTAGCTAGGCAAGATTCCAGCCCTTATACCTCAAGGAAACGAGGGTTATCTGCTTGCCTCCTTGCATATACAAGCTGTCTGAAATTCACTGGCCTGTGAAAAAAAAGCTACCTGTACAAAAGAATCGTAGATGCTAACTAGATTAAATCATTAAGTAACACTATTTTTAGGAAGTACCAGTTTCTGAACTGAGCTCCCTCATTCTCACCATCTCCAGAAAATTAAAGAAAAAGCATGGTGGCTGAGTCTGCTGTGAGATGACTGAACTTTTCCCTTTGGGAGTATTCTTGAATATAGTCTAAGCTTGAGACTGAGCTAGTTCTTGATCATGAACAATGACATGTCTGAATTTGAACAGACCTGTGCTTGACTGACAGTATAAACTTAACTTACAGAGTGGCTGGAGGCTTAAAAGTACCACTTATTATTGTCTGTAATCAAACTGCACTATCTCACCCTTAATGAGGTTATGGCAGGAGAATGAGATAGGCTTGTGTAAATGTATCAGGGGAAAATCAGTACCACCATAAAGTAGGTCCATTAATAAATGAGATGGAGAATTAAATTACTAATGACTTTGAAATGGCTGAGATAAAGAAATTCTGTGCCAAAGCTGCCTTTAATAAGAGAAATAAAGTTAGGTCAATTAGGAATGATGGAAAAAACCCACAAAACTGTGAACTCACTGTGAAAGAACAGCTAAGGAAACAAATTTTTGAACAAGACTGTTACATCCAATAAAATAGGATACTCTCTAGTGTACCTGAAGTACTAAAATACCTCTTATCCTCTGCACTGGTTAATACTAGGACTGTAATTCTATAGCCAATTTAAACTGTTAATTCTGTCAAAAGAAATCACTCAACTCTGCCTTGGCCTCTAGATTGCCTCATGCACTCATGCTTTTTCTCTTGCTCTTTCCCCCTCCCTCTTTTGACAGAAATGTTTGCACTGTCTTATGGATAAATGCCTTTTTGTAGTTTTTCACTGGGACAAATAACTTCTACAGAGTAATGAGATTTATTAGCCTGAGTGAAGGTAACTCAACTGTATTACTTCCATTAAACAAACTAATTTGTCAGCTCAGGTATGTCTTCATGGCACAGCATTCATTGTACTGTTTAGATTTACTCTAATTAGATGTTAAGCTGAAGATTTCTTCCTGGCCCTGGAGTTGGCACTAACTGCTATCTTTGCTCTTATCAGGTTTTCTTCTGGATGTTTCCTCCATATCATGCCTTTTATTCTCTCCTTTTCTACTTGGATCATTAAATTGTACCTGAGCGATCTTCCCAGTCACACTCTCCTACCTTTCATACATCACTTTTAATTCTCTGTTATTTTGGAGGAATGTGGTACATTAGGAAGACTCATTTGGAAATGAAGCGGCCATTTTTTTCATCATATTTTTCATACTCGTAACAAATATAAAGTACATTGGACTAATGTAATCTTGAAACAATCACCCTGAGAGGTGTGAAATGTCTCTCTATTAAGAGTTCCCTGTTTAAATATCAAGGTGATTAATAATTGTAAGGGTCAGTAATTTAGCAGAACCATTTGGGTGATAGGTTATTTTATAATCCTAAATTTTTGATGTTGAAAGACAAACTATTATCTATTCAGATGCAAATGTTTTCAAGCTGCTTTTCCGGCAACTATATTAGTTCTGTTGTTCGCTGTAAACAAAATAAGCTGAATGATGAAAACCAGAAATGTTAAGGCCAACACAGACAATTATACTTTCCTACAGTAGAACCAGAAATGGAACAAACATTAACTTTATTGCAGTATTTATCAGTATGTTGAACTCAAGGATTTTAATTTACAAAAATTTTTAACGCTATTCTAATTCAACCACAGAGATGTTCCAATGAAAGCAGGGAGTCATAAATGAGCAGCAGACAATGATCTTTCCTAGAAGAAGATTTAAAAGAAAAAAAAATCAGTGAAACCAAAAAACAGCCATGGGGAGCCTAATTTTTCTGCCTCCCAGAACATTTATTTTGTTTCTAAGACACTTTCTGAGCCATATTCATTAGCCATTCATTCCTCATGGGGTATTCTTCTTCCATTTTACCTCCCCCAGAAGCACTATTATTTCAGACCAGGAAATAGTTACTGGTAAGGGAGGAAAAATCAGGAAATGAGAGACTGCAAACATTGCCTTTCTGCTCCCAGGAATGGGGAGAAGATGCTGGATGGTGAAGAATCCTTTCCCTGGAAACTCAGTGATGGATAAAAGGACAAATGCAGTATTAAATACTGAGAATTATCTGGGACAAGAATGAGAAAAGAAATGGTTTTCCAGCTGCTTTAGAAATAATAGTGTGATGCTCTGCATATGAATTTCAGTAACTTTCTTGTGAATTCAAAGCTCTTCTGCACTGCATACTTTGTTGAATATTCAGACAACATATAAAAAAATTACTTGAATATCCCAAATCAAGAACAGCACCTAGACATGTCATTAATAAAACATTTTGCATCTGATGTGAGATCTAATGAAATCTAATGACTGATAGAGAATGATCTGTAAAAGGTCAGACAAAAACTTGGAAAATGTTAAGCACATTATTTTAGCTTCTCATTTGCATTAAGAGTTCTGTGAATTTACATTCCTCTTTACAATTGCTTTACATTTAAAGTGATGGCGTAAGGTAGCCTTACTATAAATGAAAAAATGGCACATACTTTGTAGCTTGCTGTTGAAAATACTACTAATATAATGGTGCCAGGGAAGGAAGTCTAAGAAAAATGATAGTCAGATCTTTACAGGATCTGGCAAAAATGTGTGGGTTTATAAAAATGAGGCTCCTGAATTTGATTGAGGCACTTTGATGTTCTCCTTGAACAAGTGAAGATCAGTAAAATATTCCGAGGAAAAATCCCTAAATACCAGAACTCAGGTCAGCACTGAAATTTGTAATCCATATCTGAATCTTCAGTTCAATTTACCTCATCAGAAGAATTATGTTGTATCATATGTATCACCTTAATCATATTATAGCATGTTTGGAACAAATCTATAAATAATTATGTTTTGGCACTATGTAAATGTTCTGTTCACTGAAGTAAATCATGTTAAAAGCAATGAAAGCACTGCTTGCATATTCTCACGAGAAGTAAATTTACCCTGTAACTCTCATTCTGAAGGAAGATTACTATGAACAGCAAAGGAACACTCAGAAGTTTCCTTTCAATATGTATTAAAATATTTGTCAGAAACTTTAATTACATGTATGTTGCTGAAGTAATGTTTTTAATTTCTTTAGCAGCTTTGATATCAAGAACATGGAAAAAAAAGTTTTGTCACAGGTTTCTAAATGTCAGACTAAAAATGGATTTTAGTTTTATGTTTATTTAGTCTTCAAAGACAAGAGCGGTAAGAACACACTCACTCATGCAAATCAAATGCACTCATCCACATATATACTAATGATGAGTATTACTAAAACCATGCTGTTTTTCTGTAAAAGTATCTATGCCCATTAAGGGTCTTTAGCATTAGTTCATACACACAGAGATTTGTACTAAATACTCATCCTCATTGGCTTCTCTGTGGAGACTTAATGTGGTGAAGATATACTAACATTGCTATTGCTTTTTGTTGAAATGTGAGAAGAAGATCATGCAAAGTCATTTATTTATGTTGATATCTATTCAGCCATAGGAAAAAAATCCCTTGCTGAAATTATTTTTTAAAATTTATTTTTCGCATACAAAACTACTGAAGAGAAAAACGTGGGTTTTTTTTTGTTTTTTTTTTTTTTTCTCAGACAACAAATTCAAGCTTTAGAATGTGACTTTGATCCTAGACACTGAATGATAAGAAAGGCAAACAACCTCTGAAGCTCTGTGATGCAGTTGTACAAATAATTTTTGAAATTACAGAAATTTCAATATTTATTTTACTATCTAGTATATTTGTTGTCACAATAGCACATGCATGATACCAGCATATCACGCTACCACAATCCAGAAGTGAATTAATAGTCACTTTGTTTTTATTAGTTTTGCTATTTTACACACATATTTAAAGTCTTTTCAGCAGTTTCACTTGAATTCCTTGTAATGGTACATTCACACCATGTACCATTACAAGCCTGGTTTTTGAAATCCATCCAATAGTGATTTAAAACTGACTTTAGAAAGATTGTAATTGATTGCAAGTATGAAGTGCAGATGTGTACACGAAAAACACAACCAATCAAACAAAAAAAATAGTCTCTTACAAAAAAGTGACTTAAAATTTAATCAAGAGCTGGAGCCGTTCTAGATGTATTAAAATTTCTCCACATTTTTAACTAACAAGAAAACAAGACAAATATTTGCCTGTAATTCAAATGTATTAATATTGTGATTCAAAATATGAAAAAATACTAAGTATTATACAGAGCAGGACAGAGTTTACAGCTTGAGGCACCTAGTTATAGTTGTCCACATGCAAGTATCTGTATGTTTAGCTGGGTCAAATGTGCCAGTCCTGTGCGTATGTCACGTTTACTGATGGGTATTGCAGGTAGTGTGACTCTTTTCTTGGCAACTGAAGCTCAACCATGTCCAGTTCAATTAATGTGTTCTGGATAATGGTTCAGCTGTCCAGCCACCAGACATCTATTTTGGGGTGAGATTAATACTTCTGTGGGGATCAATTCAGTTGATTAAACATAGGTGTCTAGTGTCATCTGGGACGTCATAGAGAATCTGAGACACACTGTTAGAGCTGCAGTTATACCATGGGGCATACAGGAGACTCTGTGGATAGTGGGGATACCTCAAGACATCTCAAATGGAACTAGATGCTTATGTGTGGGCAGTTTTGTTAAGCATCCAGGCTCCATCAACTATATTGACAAGAGGCTTGATTTAGTTGCCCACACATAGGTTTAATGTCCTGATCCTTCATGGAAAGGTTTCGATATGAACCCAAGAGCCAGATTAAGATACAAACGAGATCAGATGCTGTACACTCAAACAGTTTTTATTAATAAAAGTGAAGAGTGATAATTATAGGACAGAATGGAAAGAAAAGACAGAAATCAAGCAAGTACAGAGTTGCAAGAATAGTCACCATCATGGATCCAGCAGCGTCCCATTGGTCCTCAGTCTTCAGTTCTTCGGTGGTGGGTGCACCCACCATTGAAGCTAGATCCGTGTGCACAGTTTTTATATCGAAACCTCCCTCTGACACTGGATCGGGACAACAGGGAATTTAGAGGTGGGGCTTATTTGCCTAAACATAGGTGACTTGTGTTATGAGATGTCCTAACGTTTGTGTCCAGAGCTCTAGATGCTACTCTACAAGGGTATGGCTTCAGAGACGTCACCACAGGGATATCTAAGGCACATGAAGACATCTGAAGTGACACTAGATGCTAGGTTGAGGTAACTTAATTGAGACTTTAATGTCATTTGAGACAACCTAGCCATCCACACTAGACTGGAAAATATGAAAGTATAAGCAGGGGAGACACACACCCTTAGGGAATAGCAGCTATAGGCCAGCTGGGATGGTTTTTCACTGGTGCTACAAGTGCTGCTTTAGATCACTGGTAAAAACCCTAGACATCCACTGGTTTTAATGAATATTTATACACTTATCTCTCAGGTAAAAATCAATATGTAGGTGCCTAAACACAGGTGTCTTAACCTTGTGAAATGAAGTCTATCAAAAAGGAAGTCTAAAAATATTTATAAGAATAATGTCTGCAAGATTATTAGTATTTTGAGACAGGGACAATGCTTTTATATCTCTATATCCTACAACAGTAGCTTAGGATGGCGGTTTGTAGGTATTAGAGTTAATTTTAAAATTAGCTAATAAAATACTGTGCTAACTTTTTTGCAAAATTACTTCCATCTAGTTTGCAGTCTTTCTATACATTTGTCTCTGATTTTTTTTTTTTTTTTTTTTTTTTTTTCCTACTATAGCATTATTTGTAATTTCTTTGTCTGGAAAATAAAGACAAGATCTCTCCTCCTTTGAAATATATTTTGGCTAGATCTGAAAGTTAACTTTAAATTAATGCATATTAAGTCTCTCTGGCTTCCTTCAGCCTAGTCATTATGTTTGCTAAGATTCTGTAGGTTCAACTGGTCTAGCTCACCCTAAGGGAATTGTGGGTCTCCTTGTGGTGCTTTTTGTAAGGAGAAAAGCTGAAGGAAGCATAAAATGTTATACATGGTTTCTTACTGTATGTCCACAAACATTGTAATTTTGGGTAAGCTTGGAATTTCTTCTACTATCACTTGCTTACATTTGATCAGATTTCATGTTTTTGTCCTCTTAGTATTTAAGTCCACAGCCAGGCCTGGTGTGGTAGACATATGTCTATACTGATAAACTGATGATGTCCGAAGGGCAGGTTCTGTCATAGGATGCTGATTTGGTTTGTATGCGTAGGTGTTAGCCCCGTCCACAGATCAGGTTTGGTCTGCTTCCACTAGCCTTCTCCAAAATAAATTTGCTTTAAAGGACACTAGCCTTAAGCAGTGTAGATGTATGCCAGTTGGTGTCAGCTGGTGTTGGAGCCAAAGATTAGTTCATGTCCCTCTTTTATTTAACAGTGTAGCATAGAAGCACAGTGACTCTGATATTTTTTTTAAATTCTCTCCTTTTCCCCAGGACAGTCTTTCTGAGCTTTGCTACAATTCATAATAGCAATTCCTTTCTTCACAATGCAGCTGTCCAAGTAACATTTTTTGTGAGAGTGAGACTAGTACAGCATCTGCAGTCTACCACATCATGAAATGGAATGTGGTTCACAGGTACCAGCTCTGACAAGGACTGGAAAGCCACAACGCAGTGATAAGAACACTATCTCCTGAGATTTGAGTACAGTGTAAATTTATCTGTATGCATATGTAATTGGACCTGAGGCAGTTCATATGTGCCCAGTTGGGGTGTGTCTGCTCTGTGTTACTTAACAGCACTGGGAATGTTTTTTAGTGATGTGGCCACAACCTCATTTTGCAATCTCTAATGTAACTTCAGCATATGGTTGTATTAAAGGCAAAGATTAGCTCCATAGTCCCAATCCCTCCAAGCAAATCCATATTCCCTTGGATTTGGAGATAAAGTAGATGGAATCAGATTAGATTAATCTGTAACTGCTGAAGTGCATGTGTCTTAACAGAATATGTGTAAAAATTGCCTGTGGTGGAGAAAGAAGCTCTTATAATTACTATTTTCTCTAAGCCATTGAACATCAACCATAAAATTCTGTGTCATTGTGTCACTTGAAATGGTCACCCTGACACTTGATCAGGATGGCACCTTTCTCTGTTGAATTATTTCATGCAGAGCCTGGTTACTTGAGAAATTTAAAAAATACTATTTCATATATTCAAAAAAACTGCAGGCCCAGATTTAAATTAGTTTTGTTTGGGACCCAAGACAATTAACTTTGGAATCAATCTATTTTAGAGAAAATGTTTTCAGCTGCAGCTGCAGGCAGCTTTTTCTGTTTCAGATACAATAGCTGTAGTTAATTATCCAGTCAACAATAATTCTGTTTAGTCTGGGGAAGACAAAATCTGGTTTTAATTTTCAAGCTTTAGATCAGTAGACACTGGAACTTAATCAGTGATTGTCTAATGAGAAATTAAGTAATGTCCTTAGAAAATAGATTTAATTCCTGTCTTCTAGGGCTAAAATTTAGGTTTAAACTTGCTTTAAGAAAAAAGCAAATTGTATTTTTAGTAGCTACAAGGAAAATGATATGAGGCTAGGCTGGGAAAGGTCATGCATTACAAAAGATCACACTTGACATGTAAACACCTTGAGTGATTTCGCTTGGAAAAGCAGACACAAAACAAAAGGACACCAATCTGTTTCATTACAAATGTTTTACAGTTAAAATACACAGGAATTTTTTTTTTTTTTTTTTTTTTTTTCCTGAAAGGAATTCACTGCTAATTGTGGAATATCTAGCAAGGACCTCTAACAAAAGAATTTAAACTCTTATACAACAGGAAAAGAATAAAGCTACAATACAGTAGGGGTATAGAAAAGAAGCTCTTGCTTTCTAATCTAATCTGCATACGATTTGCCTGATATAATCTTCAAATCCTTTACTTTAGAAGGAAAAATGTACAATAATATTGCAGGCTTATTATACAGAGGGTATATATCTGGAAATGAAGTGTCCATAACATAAAAATATAATAGTTCTGGCTTTTATGGCTTTTAAAAAGTCTTCTTTTTATGAAAAAAATCCCAGTGTTTTACTTTCTGCCCCTCAAACTGCTCTCCTGGGCTGTGCCTAAATTAATCTGCAGGTAAATGCATCCTCTGTGTGTTGTGGTCTCCCTAGAAAAACCCATCCTTGAGAACTGAACCTGACTTTCACCTGGCTGGTGCATCCAGGTTTCTCTATGTGGAAACCAGGGCTTGTAGGGAAAACTGGACAGATGCATGGGAAACTGGCCTCGTTCTGATAAAGTGTTGGGTTCTGGAGTAGGTATGCACATGGACTAGTAGCTTCACCATGTACCTTGTCAATGCTTTTTAATTTGGTTGGTTTCTGCCTGCTGGAGGAAGGTGTAATTAAGCAGTGCCTGTTCACACCCATCTAGAAGTGAACTTGTGGAGGGTGAGGAGTTCCTGCCACCTCAGTGAGTATCTACAGCTCCTGGCAGTCTAATGAAGCCGAAGCTATCCCAAGACCTGTGCTGTTCTTGTCCAGTGTAGTTAATGCATTACTACCTTGCATGTGACTTAAAAACAATAAGCTTTTTCTCCAAGTACATCTTTATGTCTACCTCACTATAAGAGTGATGCCTTTGGTTTGTTCTTTCCGGAGGACAGACAGGAGCGGGTACTTTTAAATCTCTGCTAGGAGGATCCCTACTCATGTCTTACAGACACGTTTACTTTCCACTATTTCCATCCCCTTCATATGACTTTCTTCCACTACCTAATGCAATATGTGTAATTTCTTACCCATTTTCCTAAGATATAAATCAACCTTACATGCATTTTCTGTCGTCTGCCTTGTATATGAGTCCTCATTTCCTCCTTCACCCATCAGAGAAGTGATGTGTTAAGAAACCTTCTTCAAAGTGTGGCCTCCTGAAGCTGTCTTATTTGCCTGTGACATGTGACCAATCATGGATTCACATAAGTGTGGCTTCCCAACTACAGGACCAGGTCTAACAATACTTCACAATAAGCATTTTGTCTTTATATTTCACTGTGTATCATGGAAGAGGACTGTAGCTCTTTTTTGAGGAGATGACATAATCAGTATGACAGTAACTGAAGTTCATGGTCTTAATATGTATTTAATTCATGGAAATTGAGTCATTTGGTTCTAGGGACTACCTTTTTGAAAGGTAACCTTGAAAAGGCTGGGAAAAGTTGAGCAAAAGAACCACATGATTAACAGATCTCTTAGTATAAATGACATTTGAAAAAATGGTGAACCTTGTTTCTTTTTAACTGCATTGATTCTGGGGTGTAATAAAAGCATGTGCTTTTTGAAGGGAGCACACATGAACCAGGTGGCCATAAACTCCAAATTAATGTCCAGAATTTTGGGAAAAATTACCACAAGAGGACTTACTTCAGGTAAAATATTATTTTCATAATACTAGAAAAGTAAGTGCCACTTGGTATTTGCTCTGCTTTAGACTTTCAAGTCAGACTGACAAGCTATTTTCACCTGCATAGCTGACATTTCAGAACATGTTCTTATTCTTTCAGTTATTTTTATGTATCAATTCTAATTAGAATTGCTCCAGTTAAATTATGTTGGTTGTTTCATGCACTTTTTTGATTACTAAATCTCAAAAGCAGTCTGCAGATAGAAATACGAATCAGTAATTTGGATTAGCGCTGAACTGTTTGAATAAAATAAAATAGTCCATTTGGCTTAAAGAAAAAATTACAGATATAAGCAATTTTGAGTATACATACCTGCTGTGTGTATACTGATATATAAATTATGGGGATTATATGCTCTGTTTTTTCTTTAAATACAACAGCTATTGATCAAATGGATAGTAATATCTCAAAGTACCAAAAAATGTTACCGTTTACTGTGTCAATGATCTATGGATTAAAGACTCCCCACATACATATTCATCAGATAAAGCAAATTACTCTTATGGATACAGAATAGGCTATCATGACAATGCTCTGTAGATTAAAGATCACTTGGAATAGTTACAGTTGCAGTGGAGCAAACATAATAGGTTTGCAATTGCCAAAGTATTCTCAATCACAGTTTTTATTTTCTTTTTATTCAAAAAATAACAAAATAAATTGATGGTGAGTGTAAACACTCTCTCAGCTTTGATGAAGGTATTGAGGTGACATGGAAGGTCAAAATCACATTCAATCTAGTTACTGCATGTGTAAGAAAACTGAAGAGAATGAGGAAGCATTTTAGGTGTGTTGGAATTCCTCTGTCTACATTAGCAAACAGTACGTAGTTCAGACTAGTGGGAGAAAAGAATGATATTCAGAGGCTAATTAGTTAACATGAGGAGAAAGGATACTTTCCACCCGTGAAAAGCTTTGGTATTCATTTTTATAACATAAATCCCCCAAGCACTGCCCCAGCATGAAGAGGGAGCAGAAATGGAGGCCAACAGCAGCAGTAGAAGCCTGAGAAAGAGCCATGGGTAGATATAGGCTCCACAGTACACGAGGAAGAATGGGCACAGAGGCAAGAGGGTAGATCAAACTTTCACTCACTGAAGAAGAAAAAGCCATTTATATGTACTAAAAGAAGTGATGAATAATATTGTATAGCAGTGAACTGCTCTATTGGAAATGTAAAGAGTATTTGTTTTAATCTATGTCAAAATGCAGAGGGAGTTTCTTCTGTTGATTATTTTACAGGAAAGTTACATTAACAGATCTCAAAACCTAAAGGTCCTTCATTTACAATCAGATGTATATCCTACAAGAAATGTATATCCTATACCAACAGAATGAACATGTCAGCTATTATATTTCTATACATGATATAGTAAAACCCAACAAAAAAAAAAAACCATAAAAAGGAACAACTCACACAGGATTAGACTAGACAACAGTAATCTAAAAATTTATCACATTGAAATCTTCTAATCTGCGTGTAACTGCAAGCATCTATTTAAATTCTATTGAAATTAGAGACACTTGCACTCATCTGTGTTTGCAGGAACCAAGACCTTGCATTCACTGCAGTGTGATGGAGCATGTGCAATGGAAATTTTTTTTTATAATCAAGGAAGTAGAGTAAATAATATACATAAAGAAGTATTATCTAAAGGGAACTAGCAGAAGATCCTTGAGCACTGATTGTTTCACTGACTACAGTAAACATCAGCAGTTAATGTAGTAAAAGTACACTACAAGACGTGCTTTAGGAGCAAAAGTATTATCTAATGAAATACTTTATACTACAGACATAACACACAGATTGTTAGAGTTTGCAGGGATTTCTTATACAGATTGAAGTCTGCCTGGATTTCTAAACTTAAGTGATTTGATGCTGCATGAGAAAACAAAGGAAAAGATCCAAAGCCATGATTTATTTTTGCTTCAGGCTAATTAAGGAAAATGAGAGTATAAATTTTGTAATTTGTGAATATTGGCTTGCATGGTCAATCAAGGGGAAAGAAAGCTGAGGCTATGTAAAACACAGGCCATCTGTCTTCTTTGCAGAGATAATTAAGTATAGTACAACCTGTGGCAAAATGACAAAAGTATAGATATTTAGTATGCGGATATTAAGGAAATCTGATTTAGAAGTTAGTAACTGCTTAATAATTCTTTTTCATACAGCGTTCAGATCATATTTCTTTTCAGCTGAAAACTATAGCCCAAGGCTACACTATTGAGTGGAAGGTAGAATTCAAGAAAAGATGATTTTTGATGATGACTACAATTACACTCCTATGAAAATCTTCCATAGTTCAAAAGAAAACCCCATTAAATAACTTTCCATAGTTAACCGTCAATTAAAAAAGGAGGTTTTCTTATAGTTAATAATATGAAGTATTCCTCAAAACTGACTGATGTTGAAACACCCTTTCAGAATAGAGAGAACCTAATAAAATGGGTATATATATCTGTTTACTTGACTATGCTAGAGTAGTGACTGGTCACCCTAAAAACCACTAAGACTTGTCATAAACATATTATCTGAAATACTGTTGAATTTTTACAGCTTTTAAAAGTTTTGGAATGCTTTTCTTCCTTTTTTTTTTTTTTTTAAAAAATAAATATTTTATTTTATGAATAAAAACATGATGACTAATGATCCTGTGAGGTCATTAAGCTATAGTCATGTTGATCCTGGGGTATTGGGTGCTTCAGCATGTTTCATGACCCAAATTTATTTGATCATATTGCTCTCTGTGGGATGTTTGAAGAACAAATGAAGGTGCTTATATTGTTTTCTATGTAACAAAAACTCACATGCCCTACATAGCTCTCCTGCCTTCATTGTAAGGAAGACCAGGGTCTTCCCAGGATCCTGTGAGAAAGTTATCATGACTCTGTGGAAGTCCTGCTAAGTTCTGCTGTAAATGAGATGGGTCCTGGTTTTACTGAAATCACTCCTGATAACGAACTTTTAACTCTGTATGTTTTTTATAAGTTACTATCATACATCAAAAATATATGTAGACCGGCTGAAAATCCCAGGTAATCCTTGAGATGTCCAGTAGGTAATTCAATTGAAGGTGAATGTGTGGAAGATGAGAAGAAGAGTAACTAAAGCAGCATTTTGGAAATACAGAAAATGGTTACACTAAATGGGCTTAAGCCTTTGACATATGAATTATTACAATAATACATAAAGCATAAAGGAAATGAAATTAAATACGAAGTGGAAAAGTTTCATATATGCTCAGTCAGTATTTACAGTCTACTAGTTTTTCTCGGTGTGAGGGCAATATACCTCAAAAGCATTTGATTTGCTACTTAAATTCTAAAATCACAAAACATTACAAGGTGATAATGAAGATTACGTAGTCCAGCCATTAACCTAACACTGACAGTTCCCAACTACACCAGATCCCTCAGCGCTATGTCAACCCGACTCTTAAACACCTCCAGGGATGGGGACTCCACCACTGCCCTGGACAGCCCATTCCAATTACTAACAACCCCTTCTGTAAAGAAATACTTTCTAATATCCAGTCTAAACCTTCCCTGGTGCAACTTGAGGCCATTACCTCTTGTTCTATCACTTGTTACTTCGTTAAAGAGTCTCATCCCCAGCTCTCTGCAACCTCCTTTCAGGGAGCTGTAGAGGGCGATGAGGTCTCCCCTCAGCCTCCTCTTCTCCAGACTAAACACCCCCAGTTCCCTCATCCGCTCATCGTTCGACCTGTGCTCCAGACCCTGCACCAGCTTCGTTGCCCTTCTCTGGACACGCTCGAGTCATTCAATGTCCTTTTTGTAGTGAGGGGCCCAAAACTGAACACAGGAATCGAGGGGCGGCCTCACCAGTGCCGAGGACAGGGATAAGATCCCTTCCCTGTCCCTGCTGGCCACGCTATTGCTGACACAAGCCACGATGCCATTGGCCTTCTTGGCCACCCGGGCACACTGCTGGCTCCTGTTCAGCCGGCTGTCAATCAACACCCCCAGGTCCCTCTCTGACTGGCAGCTCTCCAGCCACTCCTCCCCAAGCCTGTAGCGCTGCTGGGGGTTGTTGTGGCCCAAGGGCAGCCCCCGGCATTTGGCCTTATGGAAACTCCTCCAGTTGGCCTCAGCCCATGGCTCCAGCCTGTCCAGGTCTCTCTGCAGAGCCTCCCTACCCTTGAGCACATCAACACTCCCCCCAGCTTGGGGTCATCTGCAAACTGACTGAGGGTGCACTCGATCCCCTCATCTAGATCATCAATAAAGATGTTAAACAGGAGTGGCCCCAAAACCGAGCCCTGGGGGACACCACTCGTGACCATCTGCCAACTGGATTTACCTCCGTTCACCACAACTCTTTGGGCCCGACCATCCAGACAGTTTTTTACCCAGCAAAGTGTGTGCCCATCCAAGCCTTGAACATCCAGTTTTGTCCCAAGAATGCTGTGGGAAATGGTGTCAAAGGCCTTACTAAAGTTAAGGTAAAGAACATCCACAGCCTTTCCCTCATCCAATAAGCAGGTCGCCCTGTCATATAACAAGGTCAGGTTTGTCCTGATTGTCCTTATCCATTGCATCCCCATTCATCTCTTTTGCTTACTTCCTGAATGATATGCAAGTCTTAGCTTACATTATATAAAGTAATAGATCATAAACATATTGCAGTAGCAACTTCTTAAAATCTTTTCTTTTTCTCTGTATCATCTAATAGAATACAGCTAAATCTTTGGGGTTCATAATCACTCTGATTTATAAAGAATGTTTTGTTGTGCTTGCAAATAAATAACTCATGGCTTTCAAAGGAAATAAAATGAAATAAAAACCCACAGGCCCCCTAACTATATTCTTTGAAAGCTTAGAGAAAACTGTCTCTGGCTTTTAGGAGCAAAGTGATGTTTATGTGATTGAAACAGATAGGTTTTTACTGGTAGTCTCTTGGAAATAGCACAGACAATCCACACTTCCTCTATGTGTATGAAGACATAGAGAATTAACTTTTTAACTTCTTTTCAGACCAACTGCAACTATAGCAGCTCTGTGTAGATGTCAAAAGCAGCCAAAAAATAGAATGGTAATAAATTTACTCTCTTTTCTGAACTACTATAAATCATATGGTTAGCACATACATGATGACAGTGTACATTTATCGTGTTCTCTCATCTCATACTGCTGTATGTGACTGAGCTCCTCATTACTTCTGTGAATTAATAGATTCTTATCTATTATTAATAGACTTTTGATTATTCAGAAAGTACATGTGACTATTTAAGATCTGAACACAAGAACAGGCTCTCTTGATAAGAACAGTGATTCTTCTAGAAAAGTATCCTGGTTCTGAGGGTAGCACCATCTAGCTGATTAAGACGAAGGTGTAAAATTACACATAGTAACAACTATGGAATTTTTTTTCTGTAAGGAAAGGTACTTTGCACCATTAGTATCTAATCTGTGGGATTAAATATATCAGTATGTAGTTTTGAGATAGAAATCATACTGGTAAGCTTTTGTGGGTTCTGCCACTACTCCACTCTTATCATGTTTAATTTATAGGGTAATGCTCATACATTTTAGATATCTTCCATTTGGGAGGTAGTTGGAGAGTCATACAAATCTTTTCCAGAAGTCATTACAGAGTCCTGCTAAATCTGCAGTTCTCTCAAGTATACTTTTTTATATAAGGTTTATATAAGAAGAAGATTGTTGCATGGGGAGGAGATCACTAGCTCCCATGGAGCATACTAACTAAAGAGCTAATCACACAGCGTGCTAAAGGTTTAGCACACTCAGGCCAAATCATCTCTGTCTTTTAAAGTAAGATATATCATCACTGACTTATTAAAGTTTTGTCTATTCCCCTGAATAGTCTTTTATTGACTCAGACAATCCTTTGTACTTTCCCAGCATGAAATTATAATAAAAGGTTGAATCTTACAGATTTCTAAAATGTCCTTGAAATGGAAAGGGAAAATGGTTCAGGTGGCATTTCAAAAGTGAATATATATCACTCATCACAGAAAAATGAATTGACTTCATATTCATTAGATGATCTGTGAAATAATCTTCAATTAAATGGACAATAGATTTCTTTCATAGATTTTTTTTCCTTTTTTCCATATGTCAAAATTGTGTTTAGTGTTCATTCCTTCAGAAACTGTTGTTGTTAAGATAGGGAACAGAAATAGAATAGAAAAGCAGCCATAACAGAGCTCTCAGAAACAGCATGACCACCAACACAGTTTTACATCAGGTATGGCACTTTCAGAAGCATGGCAAGATTTAGTTGGAGAGATAGTCTAACATAGTATCATAGATACAGTATTTCCCATTTACGGCAATTTATACCTTTAGGACATGACCTAATGAACCTTCACAGTGTGCACATTGGGGAGGAAGGACGGCAGCATTTATGGTTTTATTTGCCTCAGAATTTCTGAGTTCAAGAAAGATTATCTAAATTTCTCTTCAGCCTTTACGAGTACTGTAATGATTACTTGAATTATGGAGGTGCCAATGAGCTCAGCCATGAATGAGATCTTTTTCTTACGTACTGTGTAAATGCATAAGAGGCCTTTATCTCTAAAAATTTGCACAATAAGACATTGATGGATGATACAGACAGATACTGTGAGGTGCAGGGGAAAACAAAGCATGATCTATCAGTAAAAACAGATCAGAGCTTGAAGGCATCAGACACATTTAAAAGTCACTAAAATGTGAAATGACTGCCTTATGGGATAGGATGTAAATGATTTTGTGGGAGGGGACATTAAACTGCTGAGTGTTCAAAGGGTAGTACAGGAGCCAAAGGGTGATTGTTTCGGAAAAGTGAAAGTGGAGTGCTTTTTTTTTTTTTTTTTTTTTCCTAAGAGGAGGTTAGTAGATTTAGTGCAAAAATAGAGGAAAAATCAGGGAGTACAGCTTTTGCACAAGAAATGTGGCACAAATTCAAGAAGTGCCCTTCAGTATTTTAGACTGAAACAGAAATATGTCTGTGAATGTAGCCCATGCTTGCTTACACAAAGATGCTACAGAAACTTTTCCTACTCCTCAAGTTCCCTAGGCTTCTTTCCCGAAGCGCTCCCTCTGCTGTCTGTCAGTGGGAGAGGAAGAGTCCCCCCCATACCCTGGGAGCTGTTACTACCCCCTAATACTAGACCAAAATAAATAGTTAACATTAATGATACTTATATTCACGTCACTCGTTATTCACGTAAACTAGTTAGCAGTACTTTGTGCACTCAGCATTTCCCTGTATCTTCATTCTGTAGTTGCTGCAGAATCATCACTGTGTTAGTACAAATAATGACAGTGTCTAGTATAACAGGAACTCAGTTTCCATTAGAAAATATCAATCCTGTATTTCTTGTATTGCTCCCTTCTCAGCTGGTAGCCATAATCTTCTCTTGTTTTGCTTCCCCAACATAGTATTTTCCCAAGCGCTGAAAGAATGACTGAAAATAAATCTCTCACCTTAATACTATGCTTTTGCTCAGAGTTTAAGGACATTCTCTGCACAGTGTGCGGACTTAATTTTTGAGACTAAGTGTTCTGTTTCTGCCCGAAAAATTGCAAACTTTATTTTGACCATAAAAGCAATCATTGCTTTCCCACAGTAGTTTAGCCTGAACCTTAACAAATATTTGTAAAGAGTTCTGATCCAGGGCTAACAGTAGTATTACTGGCTTAAAATGTATCACTCAAATTTAATTGCTCTGACAGTAAGTTAACTCCTATAGATGAGAACTGTTTTGTCACCTTGGCAATAAAGTCATTTGGAAAGAATCAGAGAACATCTTGTAGGGCTGATCTGGGATTCACCAGGCAGAGCAGCTATAAAGTTATAAAAAGGAAAGCAAGTAAGTTGTTTGATCTGCTTTAGTCTTCTTCAGCATCTAAGGATGAAGGAAAGCTGTGTCCCCCAGGGGCATAACAAAAGACTGAAGGCCAGAGCATAAGTAGGTTCTAAAGGCGTTCCAGGGAAGCAGTGAGCCAGAATAAAAGACCTCATGTTTGTAAAGTATGTTGAAAAGTATGTATTTTTCTTTAATTCATTTATAATTTATTTTGCTTTATTCTTTAAGTAAAAACAATAGTATGTTTAGAAACTCTAGGCCAAAATCTATATACGTCTTCTTATTTGGCAAGCTATTTCCACCTCAGACATTCTGAAGAATTAATCTCCAAACTAGTATTAAAGGTTCATTTCTGGGGCATATATTGGAGAAAGGATGTTGAAGGTATGGGGCATACCAGTCCTCCTCTTGGATTTTGGAATATATATTTAAAAGGAAAACAAAAAAGAATTATTTTTAAGTGTGTCTCCTGGACATGACAGAAGAAGAGGCTGAGGAGAAAGAGACACAATGTAAGGCATTATTTATAGTTTTTCTTTTATGTCCCAAAAGAAGAATCCTTTTCTTGACCCTGGGTTCAGTCTATATTGTGCTGACATTGAAATTTTCTCTCCAGATAATAAAAATAACTGCACCAAGTATAGTTTTTGTTGCTGTGGAGGCAATTTTAAGTTTCTCCAAAACCCCCAAAATATAATTTTTATTCCTCTTTTTAACATCGTGGGCTCATTCATCTTGTTTTTAATAAGCTTTGGATGACAATGTAAAATTCTTGTGTCATTTGAACCAAGTATTTCCTAACCTTAGATGATTCCATCAGACTCCTTCCTCTCCCTTTTGATGTTTTCCAGAATCTTTTCAAGCATTTCAAAAGTAATTTCTTGTTGCTGAAACTCAGCAATATGGCACATTTAGTCACTCAGTTGCTAATGCTGAGTCAACAGCACCTGATTTTCTTCCATTCTGATACTGATTCCCCCAGCTAACACTCATCCTGGAACCAATTTTGGAGAAGAGAGAGACAGAACTTCTATTGGCTAGATTTCTGCTGCTTTTTGGATTGGGTAAGTGTGTATGTCTTCAAAAATTTTTACAGAGCTGAAAAAGACAATTTAAAGGGACAGGCCACGTGAACTTCAGGATCTCACTTTACTCCATTCTAAATATTTTGGTTTATACCTAAGTACCTTTCCCTATGACTGATGTACTCTCATGTTATTTTTCTCTTTTAATATCTTTATCAAAACACTTCATGTAACCATAAACTCATGTTGTTTAAAAAGCTGATTAAGAAAAAAAACCACAAATCAACAATCAAGTGTTGGGATTCTAGAGGGCTTTCTGTGAGAGAATGGCCATGTGAGCAATCCTGCGTGAGAACAAGACTGATAAGAGCCTCAGCCAAGCAGCAATGAGATAAGGACGTAACCCTGAATGAGGGGGGAGAAACTCAACGAGACAAACAACCCCCGGAAGGGGTTGGGACGGAAGAGGAAGTTCCACAAGGCAGGAAGCCTGGCAAGGCTGATGGGGCACCTTTTATCCAATCATAAGAAGGTTTAAAGCGCGGGCTAAGTTAACTGTCCAATCTTGAGGACTTGTACTGCATGTTACTCACATGTGCGGGAGAACATTATAAAAGGGCTTTCTTAGTTGTAATAAACGGGCATTGCTTGATCACATTGGTCATGTGCATGCTCAGATCTCCTGCAATCAAGCTATAAAATATACAGTTCAGAGGTGGCAATGTCCAAAACAAGACAAGCCACTGCCAAAACCAAGCAGTAAGCTCTAAGGAGAATTGTCATATTTTTAAAGGATTTTTTAAAAGTTTTCTTCAGTTTGTTTTAAATAGTTAAAAATGTCAATATTAGTCCTAAATCTTTGTGCATGTCTCAGTCTTCTCAAATTACTTTCCATGAGATATACACTAACTGATCATGATAATAGTAAAAGAAATTTAAGCAATTCATAGGAGTACCTGCAACATACTACTAGAACTTCATCTTGAAGCATGCAAGATAATTATCCTGCATTCCTTATGGTTTGAATCATCTAGCTTATTTTGGACATCACGATAAGAAGATACAAGCCTTAGAAGTGACTATAAATTTCTTTAAAGGAGGCCTAGGGTACCCAGCTCCTCATGTACAGCCATGGCATTTGCATTTATTTATATGAAGCACAATCAACACTTGAGCTATCACTGTCTGAGGCAGGACTCTGTACCTTCAAGAGATAGTAGAACTACATGGGTCACAGATGGAGTGCTATGCTACATGCAATTTGTATTGTGGTTTGGGAGATCCTCACACTTAATTCATTTTTGGCTCTTTTAATTGTTTCCCCATGCTTTTATTTTCATATGAAGGTATGGTGGTGGGTTTGTGGTTGTTTTTTTTGTTTTGTTTTGTTTTTTTCCCAATAATTTACTTTTCTATACTTAGAAATACCTTAGAAGATCTTAGAAATACTGGATACTTTTAATAAAGAAGTGCATAAAACCACAAATGTAAATGACACACAAGCCTTAGGCTCCTTTTTAGTATTCTCAGTGCTGTCATTTCATCCCAATTACAGGGTGACTCATTCATCTTAATAGACTGATATGATTTTCAGAAAACAAATTAGGTAGTACATTGCCTGCATTAGTACATTTAACTGCAGTTGTTTGATTTCATTCAGAACAACTACAGAAGCAAATTTTAACTCATGCCAAAAGCCTAGACTAAAAATACAAATTTTGTAGTGCCCTGAGCAGTATCTTGCAGAACTATGGCACTATGCATGAGGTATTGTGCAAGGGAGGACAGGGGGAGAGCATAGAATTATGAACTGTGAACTGTAGGATCAGTTATCTGTCTTTGTCAGCTTTATACCTTTTCAATTAGTTGATTAAATAAATCACTCAGAAGAGCTTAGATGCTGAGGCATGTTTTATTCCTATTGGCAAGCTGGCTGTTGGAAATCCTCTTTTCATTCTACAGTAATTACTTTTTTTTTTTTCTACTTCAGAAGATTTCAGCCCATAGAGATGTACTCTTTGGCTGAAAGGGTTGTCAAAATTTAGACAGTGCTGAACAACAGTTACTGTATTTTATTTTTGGCTATCTACATCAAGTATTTAGTTTATATGTGGTATAAGTATATGGTATATACTTATTTTGATAGACTTCCTCATGAAGTCAGTGCTAGGACTTGCAAGGACTTCACTGGATAGTCAGTATGCACATTGCCAGAAGGAGCCCACATTGTGAAATACACAAATTAAATGTTTGTATCACATTTTAAAATTTTGATTAGTTATATAATGCCCTTTCAATTCAGGTACACACTTAAAACAGTTTTGAAGACTAAGCCTTAATATTTTTTCTGGAGAACATGGCACAATTCTTTGTGGTTCAGTCACAAAGATAGATGCAATATTCTAAAAACAGGGTTAAATGCTCATTCTGGAAATAAGATTCTGTTCAGTTTCTGTTATGCTTGAATTTTGGGTGACTGTTTCTTATGGAGTCTACGTCTAGATTTTGTCAACAGACCTTCAGAGCTGAAAGGATATGCTGTTACTATGCAAGAGCTGATTCCTTCCATTCAAACAACCCCACAAAAAATTGCTTGGTTTGTTTCACACTGAAGAATTATGCTTACTGTTGTAAGAGCTTGTTCTTGATTCTGACTTGGAAAACAAGGCTGTCAGTGTGTGGGGTTAGATGCCAAAGGAATAACAAACACAAAGGTTAGTATTTTCAGCTATCCTGTGCGAAACTGTCAGGACAAAGGCAGATCTAGATCTGATCATCTCCTGGACATCTCCTTTCTCCTTTCAGATAACTTAGCTCCTCTGTTCCTCAAGTCCTTGCTCCTCCAAATTTAATGAATATTAGTTTCCAAGCTCTTTTTAGAATTAAACAAACCAAGATGTGATTGTTGAAATTGTTCACTACAAGGATTGCTTCCTATAGGTAATATAGATGAAAGGGTACCAGACATAGTACCCTCTCATATACATAATTCTCCACTACTGTCCCACCAGACTGCTCAGAAAGCAGTATAAAGCACTATTCTCAGCACATGTTATATCTCATGCCGTATCTCAGTAGTTTTGTGCTGCAAAACCACCTCTCTAGTCAGCTTCAACACAGTCCTCCAATTATTTCAAGCATTTGGAATAGCAAAGACACAATTAATAATAATTTTGACCATGATATCATGGGCACCAGATAGAACTAGCAGCCAAGTATATGATGTGAAGTGCCCAGTCCTCTACAGAGAGCACCATCTTCTTGTTACTTGGTTTGGAGGCCAATATTTAGCAATTTTGACCAACTCTTTCAAGCAAAGTTTGTAAATAGCTCCATGGAAATGAGGTCTTAACTGCCAGACTGACAACCAGAACTTCCTTGTTCAATATATTTGGCCCTTGACTATCCATTATTTTTTCTAACAATATGGAACATTTTCAATAAGAAACCCATCTCTTAATATCTTCTAACCCTCTGATTAAAATATTTGAAAATAATATAGGATAATATGGAACTGAAATTATAGTTGAGGGCTTTTATAAAAAACAACACATCCGTTATAAAGTAATTTAAAAAACCCCAACAATTTGAGAATGTAAGTGAAGACTGAAAAAAAAAAAGTCAAAACTAAAGGGAAGAAATAGTTTCAAAATGAAATTATTTTAAAAGACCTAAAAACCTTTGTCTTTCCATTTCTATAAAGGTAGATTTTGACATTTTGCTTTAAAATGACTTTTTGTTAACTAAATGGGGAAACAACATTTAAAGAGTTATATAACAGGAAAATAAAATATGATATTTTGGGAAAACATTTTCTGCTGATCCACAATGAAATGTTCATGTCTTCTGATTCCTAAACAAAAGCTTTAGCAATTGTGAGGTTATACAGAGTTGGGTAGCAATATTTTTTCCCTAGATTTCCTTTAAAAGAAAAGTGTTTCTTATTCACTACTTCGTAGAAAGTAGGTAGACTCATATATTTCACACTGCTACCATACAGCTGATCCTGAGTCAATTAAAGTGTCAGAAATGTATTGAAAGTGTTTAAAATATTTAAGATCAGCTACTTTGAGTGTACCTTTTCTGGCCTAGGTTTAAGCTGCTGCACTGTGAATTTTTCTATTTTAATACTTGCTCTTAAAAAACAGGGCCAGATGCAACTCCATTCTGCACCTAGTAGGATTATTACAGATGCATTAAGAGCATGAATACTAAATATAGCAGGTAAAACAACTAATGGAGAAACTTACTTATTTGTCAAGATCAGTTCTGAGTACAAGATGGGTATGACTTTGCTCAGCCACACTGTGATGTCAGTTCTATATCTATAGACGGATAACTGAGGTGCACAAAACTTTTGAGATCCTTAGAAAGTCTAGTGATGGTTTGAGGACTCTAAGTTTCCTGTGTAGTGAATGGAGGGTTTCTCTACCTGGAAGACTAATATCTACATTGACCTCAGAGTAACTCCAAGTAGATTAGAGTCATTATATTAAAATTATTATTATTTTTTAATATTTCCTTCTATATTTGGTACAAAATGCTAAACAAGTGCAGTGTACACCTAAAATTAGGAGGAAGATTTTGATGAGATTGTTTTGGGTTTTGTCAGAAAATTAAATATAAACCCCATTTATTGGCTCTGTCTATATCTGAACTTAGGTCTTAGCATGAGCTAGGAGTTTCTGATCCTCTAACTGTCCAGAATAAGGTTATAGTGGAGCACACCATGTTCCTATCCAGCTGATCACCTCATGTCATTTCTCCAGAACCAAGAATGAGAAGAGTAATGATGTGTATGCACTTCAAATCTTTCCTTCAAACACAGCTGTAACTCTGGAAATTGCTCCTATGGTCTGCAATATAGACATATTCCATTTCAGATGTCTGAGTTGTAAGAAATAAATTGACTTTAAAACCAGGACTATGAATACTATCAACACTGCAGCACCTATTTAGTAAATGACCATGATGTCTGTGTATATTCAGTGACATATTTATCATAATTGCCTCAAGAGTATGCAGAAAGGAAATGTGCCTTCCTTACAAATTTGCAATTTCAAAAATACTTTGGAGAAAAGCCTCAAATTTCAGCCAAATGGCCAGAGTTTCATTTATGAGCTTACAGCATGCGAAAACAAAAGAAAAATATTTCCTTGCAGTCTTAAATATTTTTCTAATTTACTCTTCAGGAAATGTAAAGGACCAAACAGGAGGTAAAACAATAAAAAGAATGTTTTCCTTTGGTGTATTGCCAACATAAATTTGTGTGATATTTTGGGAAAAATTTCAGGATTGTTTTTACACAATGCAAGAAACGCATGTACTTTTTTGTGTCAAAATGTAGCAAGGTCTTCAAGGCTTTTCAAATACAGTTCAATGACACATAAAAAGCTGTTCCCTCCAAACCAAATATCTTTAAATAAATCATTTATTGTAAAACTTGTTTATCTGATTTTTATTTCCTGTTTGAAAATGCATGCTTTCTGTTCTCTAACAGTACTCATTTGTAATCACTAGCTGTGTTAACAGCAACTGCTTAGAGAAGATATCTCAATACATACTGAATTCATTATAGCTTCTTAGACCTGTGTAATTAGCCTGAGTTGTATGTTAGTTTATTTGTTCATGAATGTAAAACAGTTACTTAGACATTACAATACTGGTATTTTTGTTAAGGGATTTATGGATTTTGTGCATTAAATCGGATGGAATGTTACATAAACAGATAGAACTTAAGTTAAAATAGAACGCCAGGAGACAGATTTTTAAACAAATCAGTAGAAATTCACAGAGTGTTCTTGAAAGTAATGTTGGGGCACAATAGGTTTGCCAATATCCACAATATAAAGTACTCCACATCGTTTGTCCTGGTGGAGGTTTATCCCAGCAGTGGAATGATAGCCAGAACTTGGTGATCTAAAACAGAAAAAATATCATATGGTTCCTGAAAGGGCAAAAAATACAGTGAAGAAGTTACATTTACCATTACTTTCAAGCCTTTTGCAGATAATAAGTAAAACAGAGGGGTTTTTTTTCTATGAAGATAAATTTGTGAACAGATAATCTTGCCTAAATACATGTGAGATACAGAAACTAGAGAAGGGGTACTTCATGTCTCTGGGATCCAAACTGATCATGTGTTTTATACATTAGGCATACCAAGATCTTCAGAGCCCTAAGAGGGAGTTTTAATTGCTACTTGGCTTGTACGTGGTGGCCACTGCAGAAAGATGTACTTGCTCATTTATGAACACTATGGAAATATCCAAGATTTAGAAGCTGAGGTTTAGTGCCTGTTTAGCTGGGGAGGACATGACACAACAAATGAGTCTAGTCACCTGTGCCTCTCATTGTGACTAGCTGTAAACTCCTTTTGTTGAATATGATAGACTACTTTTTAGGCAAGAGTACAAGACCTGTGGGGCTTGCAAGACACCAAAAAAAGCAGTAGTTGGGTAAATATGTCATTTCCCACAGAAAAGATAAATCATCCTGACCTTTGAGCCTTGAAAATTCACTTTATATTAAATAGTCACTGCCTAAAAGGCAGAAATAATCCAGGGAGAAGGGATCTGGACAATGATTCCTCACTCTCAACTAAATGCTATACCCAAGCAGCTAAAAAGTCTGTTGTCCTTTCTTCCACTTGTAAAGGTTAAAGGATGTTTCATTTCTTCTTCTGAAAGCATTATGGATATATATATATATCTATCCTGATATATATTGTCTCATAAAATGATTTAATTTTTAGTGAAGTACCTGCAAGCTCTGCTATGAAAGAATTCATCTTGCAGTAACACAAATCTTTGTTGTTTGGTTATGTGAAGTGAGCAATGCTAAGAAGCGTGTGTCCTTTGATCGAGGAGCAAATCCATTTAGTATTGCCATAGTTAGTCAATACTTGGTAAAATATTGAAGGAAAAACTGAACAGCAAACGGGATTTTCCAGAAATAATGTACTGAAACCATCTGAAGTATATTTCTCAAAAACCTATCACTGGAACAGAAATAAAAAAGTTGCATAAAGCTTTTCCTTTGTACCTATATATTTTTGCACACACGGGTACATGCACACACACATACACATGTAATAAATTCTATTATTTTCTCACTAAGGTTTATAAATTTCATTTGTTTAGACATAAGTGACACACCTGAGTGCTTACTGAAGATAGCTTTTGATTTTCTTTCTTTTGAGAAAAATAATGAAGTGCTAAAATTACATAAAAACATTATTTTTGTTTGCTGTTCAGTGCTTTGCCACTTTTTTTCATTTTGCCAACTTCTGTTATATCTGTACAAGTATGTAACAATGGTTGCGTGGGGTTCATCTAGCCTTAAAGCCTGCATCTGACAATGATCAATTGACATTTAGGAAAAGAGTACAAGAATAAGGTAATTTTATAGCTTCTGGCTATCTGCAGTTCAGGGACTTTCTCAGCTGGAGGTTATGCTCATTTTTTCCCTTCAGAATTATTCTAATCACTTTAAAATCTCACTTAAACTTTTAGTATCCACGGATTTTGTGGCAAATGTTCCACAGTTTAACCTTATATCGTGCAGGAAACATTATTTTTTTTGTAGGATTTTTAAGCTTCTGTCTGAAATTTCAGCAGCATGCCCCCTGCTCTTCATATTATGAAAAATCACTGAATAATAGCTGCTTCTTAACTTTTACTGTATCATTGGTGAATGTGTGTATCTTCAAGGTATTTGAACCTAACTAATATTTCTTTGTACTGAAGGTGTTCAATTCCTTTGATCTTTCTTACCTCACTTCTTGATATCTTTTTTTAACCTAATCTACCTCACTTGAGATGGGGCAGCACCAGGAATGAACATCTTATTCATGAAACAAGTACATCATACAGTGACATAATGCTGTTTTGTCCTCTATTTTTTATTATGTTAGCCTTTTTACCAGTGGTAAGTATTAAGATGAATTTTTCATCAAAAAATCTTCAGTATGTTTGAGTGGCAGTCACTAATGTAAAACCCTTTGTGTCTTTGTAGGTAGAGCTGTTTAATGCATTTAAGACCTGTATCACCAAGGGAGAATCATGTACATACACTATGATTAACAGTCCTAATGCTCTGGTCATCTGAAACACAGGGGTCTTTGGCAGGATTCTTTTTCCAGAGAAGGCATAACATTCAGAGCAGACAGGGTGCTAGTGTGCCTTATGGTTTCCCTCGTGCTCACCACTACTCTGATAGGTTAAACACTTGCAGTTTAACCTCACGGACATTTCACCCAGACCCCCAGTAGTGTTTCAGCTGATTATGCTTTGACTTAAACTTAACACAAATTAGAGAACATTAGTAGGCTGAACATGTAAGCTCGATAACATCGTTTTTAGCTTGGTGTGTGTTGCACAGTCTACAAACTGGTCTACCTAGATGGGGAGAAGAAGGACAGAGAACCTACCTTTAATTGCACAGGTCAGCACTGTTGGTAATAATGAGGTTTGCATTGGGAAAGGAGAGTGAAAGGACAATTCCATCTGTGCAAATGTATCTCAGGACTGTAGAAGGGGTGTATGTGTGGCACTTGTTTGCTCACAATTAGTTTTATGGTGCTCTGAAAAGAATAACTGAAGTGGAAAGCCTTGAAAAAAGTGAGGTGCTACACCCTACTTGAGAAAATCATTGAGCATTCTAAGGCAGGGAGGATTTGAGAGTTTTCAGGGTGCTGGTTGGCAAGTGAGCAACATCACAGACACGGCAGCTGATGCAGAGAAACCCATCTGCTATTCCAGAAGAGCACAGGGTTCCAGTAGCTCCTGAGTCTAATGTGCCATCACTGTGAGAATATTTCAGATGGCTGGTGCATCAGATATGAACCAATCCACACCTATGTTTAGGCAGCTAACATGAATCCAGAGGACTGGATTCAGTTTACTATTTTATAAAGTTAAATTTAGACAACTACCTGTCAATATGTTATTATCTAAGGTGCAGTCATAATCAATGGACATCTAGGACACTAGCCAAGTTAATTGTGTAGATATGATCTTCGGTGATGAGCTGCTTCTGATAGGATTCATGGAGGTTCTGAGTCTATACATGGGCTTTACTGAAATGCATGAGCAGAATTTTTAATCCCAGAGAAAACACAGGCAGTATAAATTTGGTCAAAATTAAATGCATAACAGACATTGAATGGTCAGCATCAAAAAGCTGCTGTGTTAGAGTTTTCCCACTATTTGTGGACTATTACTGCTGAAAGTGATTAAACAGGATTCATACATTTAAGACAGACTTTGTTAAAAAACTAAATATTACTAGATAGTGAGGTTAGGTCCCAATTTTCTCACCTCCACTGGTGGGAAGGTATGTTTGTGTTCAAAAACATGCATGTGAAGCTGATAGAGTCTAACTCCTTTCTTGGTGTACTTTTCAGGAATGAATGTGTCAATAATTCTTGAAACTCATTGTCTATTGGGATGTTTGATTTCTTACTGTGCTATTAAGTTGCTGTCTTCTGATGTAGGCAGGGAGGTGGATGAGTGACTTTTCTGTTCTGCTTGCTTTCACACTTCAATCAAATCCAGCAAAGTTTAAGAAACCAGTACGCAGCTTTCAACCATGCTTTGCGTAGTCCCTGGAGTATGGTTGGGAAAAGGAAATACTGATGTTGTGTTGGGTTTTTTGTCTCCTATGGTGGGATTGTAATAAGATGGTTGGATTTACCTTCTTTAGCATGCTAGTTTTAAAGCTAGATACAGGTCTTGCATGAGATATTATTTCTACTTTTTACTTATATTCTTGAAGACACACTGGTGGTTGTCTTAAGAAAAAGAGACAACTCTTCAGACAAGGAACTTTTGATGCTGTGGTTCACTGATAGTTATGAAATTAGAAACACCTACAAAGCACCTCAAAAAAAAAAAAAAGGCATGATTTAATGTACTGGGTCTGGCTGAGCTGGAATTGTTTTTCCCCTATAGCAGCCCTCGCGGTGCTGTGTTTTATGTTGGAGCTGGCAGGGTGTTGGTAGCACCCTGGTGTGGTGTCTGCTGCTGAGCAGTGCTTACACAGCACCAAGGCTCTTTCCGACATTTCCCCCCTCAGTGGGACGGGGTGGGCGAGATCTTGGGAGGGGACACAGCCAGGACAGCTGACCCGAACTGACCAAAGGGATATTCCAGACCATGTGACGTCTGCTCAGGATAAAGCTGGGAGAAAGGAGGAAGGGGGTGGGGTCACCCTTGGTCCTCCGAGGCAACCACTACCCGTATGGGAGCCCTGATCCTGAGAAGGCCCCACATCGCCTCTTCATGGGAAGTACAGAATAAATCTGTTTTCTTGGTTTTGCTTTCGCATACAGACCTTTGCTTTGCTTATATTAAAACTGCTTTTGTTTTACCAAGAGGGGTTAGTCTATCTTATTTTCTTTCCCCTCTTTGCCCTGCTGAAAAAACAAGGGGAAAGGGAGGGAAGTGATAGAGCGACTTGGTGGGTATCTGGCATTTAGCCAAGGTCAAACCACCAGTCTTTATCATATTTATCTATGCAATAAGGATCAAACTGCTGATGCAAGTGCACTTGACTGATTTGAAATAAGTATTCTAGATATTTTAAATTAATTTAGATGGGTCACATAGTTACACTAGAGATATTATTAATCAATACAAATATTTATAATATGGATTAAAATCCTATTAACTTTATACGTTTACAGAGCCACATTTCAAATTTTGAGAGCTTAATCTAAACATCTTCCCCAGATAAAAACGTCAACCTTCTGTCCCATGCACATCAAGCTCAAAGTTAAGTAAGAAGACTGGAATTAAAGATATCTGCCACCACATAAATTTGTTTTAAATCTGAAATTTTATTTAATATGACAGTTTTTTGAAGGTTATACATATTTACAGAGCAATACCTGACAAGACAAGATGGAATAGCATCTCTTGAAGTATTCCACTGAGCAGACATGCAAGTGAGCAAAGATTAGACTTATTTTTCTTTTTTTTCCCTGTTGGATTTTGTTAACAGACAATGGTTTAATTTTAAGCAGGGGATTTATTTTCATTTAGCTAAGGATTATTTGCTAAAACATTCCTAGGGCATTCAAGCCTTGAATGTACATATCCTACATAACAATAAATAATCTAACAGCTCATTTACTTTCAGATCCACCTACATAACTAATACTGCCTTTTTGCTTATGTATGCAGTTAGTTTTGTTATAAACTCTCATATGTCTCTTCTGACAATAGCATCTTTGGGTTTTGATTCCTACCAATGGTAGCTCGGAATGAAGGGATAGAAGGAAAAACACAGCAAAAGGGATGTATGGGAAAAATGCTGCAGAAAAGAGAGATCCCAATGAACACAAAATAAATTAAGTAAGAAACTTTCTTGAGGAATATGCTAGTTTGTATTTGCTGGTCCTCTAAATCACATATATAACTATCAAATTCTAATTGGACTTGTGCAGTTGAGCCTTTCTCTTCTGAAGCATGGAACAAATATCATTTAACATAGTAGTTTGTATGATTTTCTGATTGCACACCTAGATTTTTTGATCGGCTGAATTGATTTTTAGTGATTTTTTCCCCAATAGATTTGGCTGCCAGATCTCATTTTCTATATTGCTCTCGCTCTAGAAGAGAATAATAAAATGTCATGAAGATGAAGGCTTTGACAGTTTCCTTTGCATAGCTTGAAAGACTTTTTCATGATCTGTGTGAAATGATATGTATTTGGTAGTTTTCAAACTTGAAACATAAAATGCTTTTATGTGCTGTGGTGGGTTGACCTTAGCTGACTGCCAGGCCCAAGCCATTCTCTCTCTCCCCCTCCTCAACAAGGCAGGGTAAGAAAATAAGATTAAAATCTCATGGGTCAAGCTAAAGACAGGGAGATCACTTACCCACTACATTCATGGGCAAACCAGATTAGACTCAGAGAAAATAAGTCTACTGTCAATTAAAATAGATCTAGATAGTGATAAACAAAGATAAAAACACCTTCCCCTCACCTCCACCCCTTTTTCTCCTTCATTCCTGAAAACCTCACCTGACACCTACCTCCCCAAGCAGCACAGGTAGATGGGGAAAGGGGTGTTGTGATCAGTCCGTAATAGCTCCTTGTTTTGCCAATTATCAGGCCTAGCATGAAGGACACTGCCAGCATAAAGATAAACCAATAACCAAACTGTATTTGATACAAAAGGGTCAGTACATGGGTGAGCACTGGGGGTACAAACAAGTCAGATTATACATAATCAACATCAATCCCACTGACCCCAACAACAACACCACACAACCAACAACAGGTGCAATAAATGGTGAAATGCAGTTTCCCATAAAAGGGACAGGAGACAACTGAGTCAACAAACCAAATACATAAGACCAAGGAAGCCACATACCTAACCTCTACAAAGCCCACATTTACAAAAGCCAGACCTGACTGGAGCCCAGTTTCAGGGAGGCAGGAGGTCCTTCCCCAACAGGGAACTCTGCAAAGTGCATCCACCTCACAGACAGACACTACCCCTGCCTGCAAGTGGTCCCAGCTTTTATCCCTCAGTGGGACACCTGACCTTGGGTTACTCAATGCAGACACCTGGGGCTCATTTACCCAATGGCTCTGTCTGCCAGGCCGGCCCCACCCTGGAGGGAAGCCTAAAGGCAAACTCACCCCCCCTTTGTGCAGGGCTGTGGGAACCACCCATATGTCAGCCTTAATTTGGGGCTTGGGGTTGAAACCCCAGCATTTCACTCATCTCTGCTGCTCCTTCCTCCTCACACTTTTCCCCTACCCCTGTTCAGGCTCTCCACAATCTTCAGTCTCCTTCAGGACATGTCCACCTGCCCTGGTGTGGGGTCCTCCACAGGCTGCCATGTGGATATCCCCTCCAGTGCGGTCCTGGCCCTCCATAGCTGCTGGGAAATACCTTTTCCACTGTGGTCTCTCCCACAGTCTGCAGGTGAATCTCTTCTCCAGGAGGCACCCAGAACACCTCCACCTCCTCCTTCACTGACCTTGGCATCAGCAGGATTGCTTCTCAGGTTTTTTTCTCTCACTGCATGCAGTGTTTTTTTACCCTTCCTTAAGTGCATTTTCCCTGAGCGATCACCCCCGGTGTGAGGGGCCGAGCCGTGCCCTGCGGTGGGTGGGTTGGAGCCGGCTGGAATCGGCTGTGTCCGGCTCGGGGCAGCCCCGGCCTCTCCCTCCGCACAGAGGCCGTCCTGCAGCCCCGCTGCCAGCGCCTGGGCACCTGGTACATCTGCAAAAATTCATGGAAACTGTTTAAATCAATAAATGACAGAGGGAAATAGTAACTGTGGATGCTAATTATGCAGTGTTATTTGAAGGTTTCACTCTTATCAACTCATGAGGAGGATATTTTGAAATCTGTTTTTAATGTGATGCTTAAGAGGCAAGTGAAATAACAATTTAGAGACTGCAAAATGCTTTTAAGCATAAAATATGGCATCTAATTTTCCCCAAAATCGTCCATTACAGATAAAGAATTTGTATAGGCAAAATTAAAGAAAACTAGCCTACATTTATAATAGAAACCAAAGTTGCTTTTTTGTCTGTATTCTCATCATGTTAATAACATGTTTTGAGAAGTATTTTTGGGAACTCCTGTGGCTATCTTTATTTTTAGCCTAGAAAATCCATGTCTCTCTTTAGTTCATTGCATTGTTTGAAAAGTATCCGGTACATCTTGTTAACTTCAAAGGTAACAGGACCAGATTTTCACTTTAAAGGTGAGGAAGGCCTGACAAGGTCTTCTGAAAGGTTTGCACTCATCCTGGATATTGAGAGGTCTAGAATGCTTACAGGCTTGTACATAGCCAACCAAAGACAAAACCTGTTAGAGGAAATACATCCATTTATGTAAATGAATCTAAGGAGGAGTTTCCATTGATGTTTTTCCTGGCCATGATCACTCACACTAATTAAATCATGAGAACATGCAGCTACAGTAACATTTAATTCTAATATTTAAATCAATTAGGTTCAGTCAATTACTATATCTGTGTCAGCCACAAGCTCTTTGTGGCTTTAGCAACTGTGGTTTAAAGTTGCATTAAACTTAACTATAGCTCATCTGTTTTGCTTGATTAAAATACAAATCCCAACTTTTAATTTTTTTTCCTTTGCTAAAAACCTTTCTGAACATATTAATAAGAACTGTGTCCATTTAATAGCATCTCATGATAGCATCTCATGTAATCAGTGAGAGTAATGCAAGATTAATTGTTTCTTTTGCAGCATGAGGACCCTTTTGTGTGAATTTTTGCATACCATTTTCTGAAATATGCCTTTGTATTCAGATTTTTTACTTTGAATTGAACTTCCTTCAGCTGAGAGAAATATTTTTCCCAGTAGTGACTTGGTATTTTGCTCTTCTTTTAATTATTTTTTTTTTTTTTAAATTCTGTATATTGTGACTTCTCCTCAATATTGATGCAAACTGTTGGAAAGAAAACCAGTAGGCTGAAGTATAATACGTACCTTCTTCTTACTTGGCAGTTACTCTTTTCATAAGAGTATTAAACAAACCCTTACAGCATCATTCCTAGACCAGGGACTAGGAAAGAAGTGGTTCTTAGTAGAGCTGAACTTTAACAGATATATCAAAAAAACCTATGTGTTTTGGGGCATATATCAGGCTATTTTTGAAGTGTTTTCTGAGAAGGTATGCTATGATTTGGAAGCAGGGGTTTGTTGTGGGTTTTTTTTTGGTGTGTTGGTGGGTTTTTTTTGTGGTTTTTTTTTTTTTTTTTTTTTTTTCCAGATTTTAGATCAGTTATAGATTTAGATTCATAGCTTTTCCAATACCCTAAATTAGATGTAGAGACTATGGATGTTTTAAATCTCAGGGATTCCTCTGCATGGAATCCTCTGCATGTGTTGGTAATTCCTCATTTCATACTGTTCATAATGGGCAGAATATGAGGCTCTGAGCACTAGAAATGTAATTGTGTTATTCTCAGTACTTAAGAATGAAAAGACTCAACAATGATTTAACCAAGTTATGCAGAGCATCTGGGATATGAGAATTTCAGTTATTTAATTACAGCTATCACTAGGCAAATCAGTTTACAGAGGATACATGAGCCTGGAAGACTGAGATAAGTCTTTGTGTTTAACCTTTGCTGTCTGAAAAGTTGATGTCTTGGGTGGAAGCCTAGCTGAATACTAATTGTTCCACGGTGTCTTGCAAGGCAGGACAGCTGATATTTTGGCTTTGATTTGGATGTGACTTACCTATATTATGAGACTGACAACCCACATGCTCTCAGTTGCACCCATGCGCACTGGTAGAAATACATGAATAGTCCTTATTCCCAGGTGTGTACTGTTGTTCTCAGCAGAGATCTCAAACTTTTAGAACTGGTACCTTGCCAGAAATTCAAAATTCTGGACACTATTTGCATACAGTGAAGCAGATGACAGCTGCCCTCATTGTTAATTTATAAGACTACAGTTTCTGGCTTAAAATATTCCATCTTGACGTTAGCACTTTGAAAAGGCTATCTGTGCAACTCCCATATATTTTTCCTGGAAATATAGGTACACATATGCAAAACCCCACATATATATCATGAAGTACTATGCCATTCATGTTTGTATTTGTGTGCATTTAAAAATGTATATTTATATATCTATAAAACATTTGTTAATAAACAAATGAAATGAATTTTTTTTTTTTACAAGAATCAGTAACAAGATACATGGCTACTTTCAAAGTTTTCTAGTCTTGATCTAGATGTAAATGACTAAAACAAGTTTTCATTTCATCTAAAAATTACTTTTTTTTTTTATACTGCTGCAAACTGATTGTGAGCAGAAATGGATTCCTTCTATGACAGGTAAGCAACAGTTCATAATTTACAATTCAGGGTGGACTAAACTTTGCCTGTTGGCTGTAAGAATGAGAGCATCAGAGCAAAACAGTAGCTCAGAGAGAACAGAATATCTTCTATAAAATGTAATATTTTGGAAAGGCACAATGAAATCTATAATACATCTAGCTGATTGTATATTAAGCCATTTGAGCTCAAAATATGCTCCTGATTGCTGCTAGAATGATTTTAAATACTTAATTTAAAGTCCTAAACAATATGATTTTTTTTTTTGTTAGCCTCGTTAGTGGCATGCATCAATGGAAAAAAAAAAGAAGGTAGATTTATTTCTTTTTTTCCTTTTTTTTGGTCTCTTTTTGTGTGTTTGGCTTCTAAATTTTAGTGCGTTACAGTGGTCCATTACACAAAAGTCATTAAGATTGTATCATTAACAAACTCGTTCAATGCAGGTACTTCCAGCAGTAAAACATCAAGACTATGACCTTAAACATAAGTTCTTTCTCATCAGAATCATTGGATAAGGTGAGATTTCCTGCTTTGACTGTTGCTGTAATATTGAAGAGCACACATTCATACATATGCCCAGGTTTTTGCATACTTGCACCATATAGAGTCTGGTGATAATATTACAAAACAAATTACCAAAACTCACTGTAAAGTCAATGTTATTGTTTATATTGATAGTCATGTGGTAGTTCTATGATGACTTTTATTTCCTCAAACAGAGACCAAAAAAGAGTGGGAAAAGTGAGTGAGATAAAACACTGACTCACACTGAGCTGTACAGTTACGTAGCCTGAACTTGTACATCATCCATGCAATATCTATAAAATAAAGCAGGGAAAAGACATAGTAAAATTTTATCTTTTAGGAGTTTCTCATTGAATAGCTACAGGTATAATTCACAATTTGCCATTTTAGTCAACCGACACTTTTGTTGTATTTAATCTGCAGCTACATTGGCTACAAGATCTGTCTGATGGCATCAAAAAGAGCAAGAAATCCAATCACATTATCATTTCTGATACAGTTGTACCTATATCAACGACTTGGGGGGAAAAAAAAAAAAAAGCAAAAAAGGTCATCTGAGTAGCAGAAGAAAGTCAGAGATAAACCCAGCAAAAACTGGTGGAAATTTATTTAAGTCATACTGTAGTTGTATACATTAAACTCAATAAAGTCAATAGAGATGTGCCACTTCACCTGAAATGAAGTTCTGTTGCAGTATCAAGTCTCTTTTCTTGCTTGGTAATAAAAATACAGTAAAACTTGAACACTTAAAGCACACTTGTAGAATGTTCTAATAAGAAATATGATGAGATAAACCAGGAAATATAAGAAAACTCTGGAGAATAGCTATTAGAAGATTTCAAGCTTGCTACATGTTGGGCATCTCCATTTTGTCTTTAAGTCCAAAAGGTACCATTATTATTTGCTTGAATTTTCTGAATATAAAACAGGTCATAGGATTTGTCTGAGTGGTTCTACATCAATTTTTGGATGCATATTTTAACTGATATAATGTTTAGCATAATGGTTTGCCCACCAAAATTAATAAGAGGATTTCGCACATTCCCAGTATATGTACTGAAAGTGCTTTCATCAAGAGCTGACATTTTTATTTGCTATAATTGTTAATTACAACTTGATTCTATGTGGGGGTTTTGGTGGTGTTTTTCTGGGGTTTTTTTAACTGCTTTAATATCATTTGTAAGATACTAACATTGAAGGGCACTGTACATCTATACTTCATTAGTCATCCCTAAGAGCACAGGCAAGTAGGATAAACACAAGAATGAAAATCCCCACACAACCTATGGTACATAAATCTCCATAAACAGAAATCACTCAAGTCATGAATTTTATGATTTAATTCCTTTCAGTTAAGCAATCAAAGAAATAGCCATAAAGTCTGAAACTATGAAGAAAAAAGTATGTCTTGATGTAATGAGCCAGACAGCATACTAATAAAATCATCAAATACAATCATCCAGTCAATAAAAATACAGCATTTTGCAATACAATTCACAAAAACATGAAAACTAAACCTTTTTCCCAGAATAGAGTTACTAAGGTTCAATATGACAGGGATCACAGGATTTTACAGATATCTTGCTTTTTACTTGTTATTATATCCAAAGATATTAAAAAAACTCTACACTAATAAATTGGAAACTATAACTATTCTCCATTTATGCACTTCCCTTATCATTTGCCACTTTCAATAGCTTTTCTCAATTAACCTCCTTTTACTGGGAGAGGGATTCACTTTAGATGTTGCATGTGATCCAGTTGTCTCCATCCTTTCAAAAGGCAATAGAAGGATATGCACCCCCAGAGACTAGCAATTAGTCCCTGAGACTTCTACTTGAGGAACAGATGAATCATCTCCTACAGGTGCTGCTTTCATCCATCAACAACAGATAGAAGCCTGTATGGGTATGTGGAAGGGGAACGTCTGCTCCTTTAATGGTGTCTGATCAAAGAAGCAGTAAACAAGATCATACAGAGACAAACCTGACCAACGCATGGTAAGGGAGGTCTTGATAAGGACTAAGATGGTCAGTCGGACTAATTGGTAGGGATATATGAAGTGTGAGGATGATTACTTTCTCAGTTGGGAAGATAAAGAAAGGGAGAGAAACAAACACAGACATAAAACATTAACAAATAAGCATTTACAAAGTCCATAATCAGAAACAAAACTGGTCAGTCACACTAATACATGGGTGGGCAGAGGGGCCATGCTGGTGCTCAGGGGATGCGTGACTGTACGTGTGCTTGTGAACCTGGGGTGTGTTGTATGCTGGGCTAGTGACCTCCTGCCTCTGCCAGCCCGAGAGGAGGAGGGGACGTGGCTGTCTGTGCCCGTGTCTGGTGCGAGTCCTGAGTGTGGGTGCTGATGGGGGCAGCGCCTTGTCTATGGCCCTCTGTGTGACCAGTTGTGTCAGTGTCCTCTGTCTCCCTAGCTCCAGGTGTGTGTGGCTGGGATATGTGCTCAGCTTCACTACTTCACTACTTTCCCTACAAATGGGAAAGAACCAGCTGCGTTCTTCTGCCTGACCCTGGGTGTCCAGACACTGGGCTGAACTCCAGCAGATGGACAGGAGAGTGCTGGGCTGGCACCCCTTAGCAAAGCCTGGCTGATTTTTTCTTTCTGAATCACAAAACAAGAAAAAAAAAAAAAAGAAATGCTACATCTAAATTTCAACACTCATTTTTTAATTGTACACTAAGGTGTTAAAGATCAAATACAAGTTATAGGTAGTCAGTCTTCAGCAAGATGCCTTAAAATTTTTATTGAACTTCCTGACCTTCCCTTTCCGCTCCCCTTCCCTTTACTTTCTGCTGATTGTAGCTTACAGTTTACTGCCAATACTTAAGATGACCTTAGAGTCTTGTTATTTCTCCTAGACTTGGAGTAACTTCTGTGCCAGTAGATGTTTTTCTGCCCAAAGCTATTTTT
Source organism: Athene noctua (assembly GCF_965140245.1). Lineage (NCBI taxonomy): Eukaryota > Metazoa > Chordata > Aves > Strigiformes > Strigidae > Athene > Athene noctua. Next base: position 226,925,678 of record NC_134037.1, on the reverse strand, counting down.
CATGTAGTCATCCTGGGACAAGATTTGAGTTTGCAAGGAAATTAATCAGGTGTAAGCATCCCTGTTAAGAAACTATAAATTTACATTTGGGCTGAAGAGAGGACATCAGTTTTGGCCAACAGTGCTCAGCACTCTCTGTCTCCAAGTAAATTCAGATTCCATATTGCCTGCAGCTACGCTGCACCTGGAGGCAGTCCCTGAAGAAGCTTGGAGCTCTGCAGGAAGACAGTGTGGTCTCTTCTACAGACACAGAGGCACAATAGAGAGTGATATATTTTCAATGGATTTCTGGGATATTTATACTTTATTTGCCCTGAAGTGGCAGCTGTGAACACATGTAGGTAACAGTTTTTTAGCCTCTGAGGAGGTGTCAAGCTCTCTGCAATGAGATCTCCACCAGACCTGTATTATCTTAAAAGGGATCGTGCTTTGAAGGCCCAGAAAAGCATGTCTGCATCCCTGTGAAGTGACTTCAAAGGGCCTCTGGAGGACTGCAGCTACTTCACAACTCTGTGTTTGAGGCCAGAGAGAAGTGGACACAGTTTCCTAGGCTAGAGGAGGATTTCTTGCTAAACCTGAGGGAAGAAAGCAATATTGTGTCTCCTTCATGTAGCACTGCCGTGGTAGGACATAATAGGTGTGAAAAAGCAGATACATTTTGCACACACAGCAAAAGACCCAGTGCTCTTCCTTGTAAGAATGGCAGGGGAGGAAGTCTGCTGTTGAAAAGAGGTTTTTCAGGTGGTCTGGACAGAATTTCTGAATAAACAGAGGGAATGTATTCAGTGTAGCCTATGCAACTGAAGGTAATAAAAGTGTTCTGATATTATATTTTACCACTCAAAAATAAAAGATGTGAAAGAAAGCACCTTCCAAAAATATTTGTCTTATTAACTTGATGAATTAGAGCTTTAGCTCCCTTTTCTCTTCTTGACATAAAAGGAACTGAAGACCTTGATTCCCATAAGCCAACAACGTGACCCTGTGACAAATACGTCCAACAGCTTCCTGGTTGCATTAAGAGGAGTGTTACAAAACATTGAGGGAGGGGATCCTTCCTCTCTGTTCAGTACTGATGAGACAAATCTGGAGTGCTGGGTCCAGTTCTGTGCCCACCAGTACAAGGGAGCAGGGACAAACTGGAGTATGGCTCCACTGGAGAGCCAGGCTTTGGAGCATCAGTCATATGAAGAGAGGCTGAGAGTGTGCTGGGGCTGTTCAGCCCGGAGAAGAGAAGTCTCAAGGCCAGTTGTATCAATGTGTATAAGTATCTGCTGAGACAGGGTGTAAAGAAGGACAAGCCAGGCTCTTCTCACCCGTGCCCAGTGAAATGACAAGTAGTAATTGATGCAAATTGAAAAATACAGGAAATTAATTTAAACATAACAAAAAAAGCCTACTTTTTTTTTTTTTTTTTTTTTTTTTTTTACTGTGGAGGTGATTGAATACTGAAAGACATGCATTTCTCCATCCTTAGAGATATCCAAAAACCACCTGGGCAAAGCACTGAGCAATTTCTTCTAGATAACCCTTCTTTGAGCAGACAGGCTGACTAGATGATCTCCAGAGGTGCCCTCCAAGCTCAAATATCCTGCAGTTCTGTGAAAGGGCAGTGCATGCATAACAGCTCTGACAATAGTGGAGACTGTTTTTTTAGTAATCTGTGATTGGTTTCAGAGGGTGATAGCCAGCTTCTTGGGAAGAAGTGACTGATACTTAACTTTTTTTTTCCCCAACTATTGTTTTTTTAACAGTACGTACTCTCCACATGTTGAATCAAGTGCAGGCTATAGAGTAGGTTGCAGCTGTAGAAGTGACACAATACTCTGTGAAATATTTATAAGGTTTTGTCCTGGTTTCAGCCAGGATAGAGTTAACTTTCCTTGGGCTGAGAGAGAGCACAGCTAGAGGGCTCGTCCTGATCGATCATTGGAATATTTCACACCATGTGACATCATGCTCAGTGTCTATAAGTGGACGAGGGCTCTCTCTGGCACAAAGTGTTTTGAGTTTCTGGGTCAGCATGGACGGATCTTTCTGCTGTGGTTGGATTGTTGAGGGGGGGGGGGGGGGGGGGGGGCTACGTACATGTTATTGCATTCCGTAGTCCACTGCTGCATTTTACCCATTTTGGATTTACATCTTGTCACTGTTGTTTTTTTCTTGTCACTATTAGTAAATTCCCCCACCCCCTTTTTTTTTTTTTTTTTTCAAGGCACAGCACACATCCTCATTGAATTTGTGAATCAGACTAAGATAAGGAGCGTAACTGACAGAAGGAGTGGTAAGAACTTTTGTTCAGAGTGAGACTGATAAGCTTGAAGATTCAGCCGACACAGACCTTATGAATTTCAGTGAGGAGAAGGTGGAGCTCTGCGTCTCGGGTGGAATAACCTTACACATTAGTAGAGGCTGAGGAGGGACTGCCAAGTAAAATTTCTGATGAAAAGGATTGAGGGCTATAGTGGATGCCAGGTCAAATATAAGCCAACATCATACTCATTTCTAATGAAGAACACTCTGTGTTACTAGCCTATATTACAAGAGAGGTGGCTAGTAAAGGTATCATCCCTCTGTAGTCAGCACTAGTGAGGCTGCATTTGGAATATTGTCTCTGGTTTTAGGTTACCCATCTCTGCTTGAAGAGGTATGTAGAGTAACTTGTGGCTTACCAAGACAGTCAGAGGCCTATTGTATTGCATATTATATATTGTGAAGACACTGCTTTAAATCATGTCAGTACATTATAGGCATGAGAAAGGTTGAGGACAACCTTCCATTCTGGAAAGTATGGATTCCTTGTGCTGTGGAAGACAAGTCCCAACAACAGACTTTTTACCTTATTGCCTACTTCATGTATTCTCTTGGCAAAAGGGAGAGAATTAGCCTAGGGCAGGCTCTTTGCTGATGGGCCTTTTGTGTATTGAGGGCAGTGACATCAGTGAGCAAAATAATTGTGCTCACAAGTTAGAAGTGGAGCCAGGGAGCAGGGGCAGTTGTCCACCCTCCTGTAGTTGCCAAAGAGGTTTGCATGAGTCAGGTGAACTCTGAATAGTGTACAGACCTGATGACCTAGTTTGGCAAGTGCAAAGTCACTAGAAAGAGTTATTTGCTGTTGTAGATTTCTACTGGAGTGCAGTTTGGATGGCAAGAACACCCTAGAAAATACCCTGGTATAGAGGTAACCTGCACCCATAAACTGTTCAATATGATACCAAGATACCAATAGAAAAATTCAGATACCAAGAGAAAGAAAAAAAGAATGAACTATTTTGTCAGGAAAAAAACCTGAACAGAAGCAAAACAAAAAACAAGTGACATTATTTCATTCCATAAACTCTTCAAAGGTAAAGAAATGAAAAAACAAATGGTTTGAGGTATTTGTAGCACAATTCAAACATTTAACTAACCTTATCCTGGATATTGGAGGACAAAAGATAAGCCATTAATTTATTATCACAGTATGTAAACTAAAAATTCAGTGGAGGCTGCTTAATTATACAGTCTTAGTTTGTTCAAATGTATTCAGTAAATCCAGCTGACTGGGTACAAATGGAGGTAATATCAAGAAAGTGTGTCAAAAAACTTTTGTGCTGTTTTTTATAGAAAAATAAGGATGAGAATGAGAGGGTGATAGTGGGACTTCATTTACATTACAAATAGCCAGAAAAAACAAATAGCCAGAAAAAACAAATAGCCAGAAAAGGTGAGTTCATTTTGAAGTTTAGTGATCAGCTGCAACAGGTGACACATAGGTTTGTTTATTTCAATACAGGTATATATGTATGCTCTTTAAATTTTAATAGACTGTCAGGGACATGACCCTTGTCAGAACCATGCAATAGTCTGGCCAAAATTAAAAAAGCTTGCTTGCGATACATTATACATAAGCTGACACTGACCATGCCAAATGAGTTAAGAGAGCACATAATCAGTGGCAAACTCTGATCTTGTCCAACTGAAACAAATGTATTATATGCAGCATACTAGAGGATGGAGAACACTGTAATGACACCGCTAAGTAACGTCCATGAAATAGGTAGAGACAACTGAAGGTTCTCATCCTCCTGGATCCTCTTTCTAATAGCTAATACTGCTGCTTATTATATAATACTATTGCATGTGAGAGAGATGTCAGAGGAATAGCCTAAAATTATTCAAATCTCCCCTAAAGGGAGAAGGAACAGGAAACCTACTCTCAGCCATATGACCCCTTCTTTTTGTATCCTATCGAGGTCAATTCTCTTCGTAGTCGTATTTAGCATCCACACTACCTTTTCAAGCCAGGGCATTACTTACTGTCTCACGTTGTCTCTTTCCTTAGAGGCAGCAGCAGCAACAAAAGTCAGGCTGCGAAGTTACATGATAGAGCTACGTATTCAGCACCACTCCTTCAGCTGATTTCCATTATTTCTAACAGAGGCAAAGTATTCGTAAGAACCTTGAAAGATCTTCAGCAAAGCAGTAGCCACTATAATCAATTACCTGGATTGGCTGTACTTGGAACTAGCATCTAAACTTATAAGTACTAGATAATTTCTTCTTACCCTGCACTACATTAATTTATAACACTGCAGACAGGTAGTAGGCAGTTCAAAGATATAACACAGACTTTCAGAATTCAAACCTGAGCAAGATAAATGTTCCATTGATAGGGAAAAGAAATTAATTTAAGTTTTTAGCTCTGGTGCAGTATTCTTTGCTTGAAGGTGCACATTTTCAAGTAAACAATCTAGTTTTATAACAGAGAAGTAAAACTGGAGTCTTCACTGACATCACAGTATCTGTCAGTAATGCTTCCTGTCATCTCTGGCTATATAGAAGAATCTGTCCTATCATAGCTAGCAATACCCTGGTCTCAGTTGTTCATGCTTTTGTCACCTTTGAACATGACTGCAGCATTATAGTATACCTTGCCATGTAGCTGTTAGCATTTAGGAAACCATGGTGTGTACAGAACACTATAGTATATCTCCTTAGCAACAAGTCTTCTGATCCTCTGTCCCTTTCTCTCTCATTCTCTGTTTAGTAATGTATTAAATCCAAGTCTCCTTCCTTATTAGGAGGCTTACTGGGAGCTCAAAGCAGTGGATGGAACTAAAGGATTAAGTAATGCTCTGTTCAAAAGACTCATTGCAGTTGTGATTTTCTAATACAAAGCAGTTTTCCATAGAAAAAAATATACAACTTGTCTGTCCTGAGGGTGCTCTCAGCATCCATCTCAGGAGAATGGTGAGAACAGTTCCAGAAGCTCTGCACCGCTGTTGGATACCTCCTACTTTAAACATATTTCTAGCCTCACTGTCTATAACAAGCAACTAGGAAGATATGGGTGTTTACAAGATTTAAAAACTCTAAACCAAGTTTTTCACTGTGTCACATGCATATAATTCTTCTTCACAAGAAGAGTACAAGAGATCAGATACATTAGAGATGTTTTTCACCTTATTTAACACGTTTCTCAGAAACTATGTTGATGAGCACTGTACTGTTGATGATCAGCCTACGTTAAAGGGATCTGAATAGAATTTTAATATGACATGTAACACTTCCTATAGGATAATAATGTCTTCATAGTTCCAAGTCTGGCTTTTCTGAAACACAGAAAATAGTTGTTGAGTTTTTTTCCTGGAAAAATGCTGAAGAACAAGCTTTAAGCTTGTTATGCAAATCAATAACTTAATAATCTAACAATTTAGTAAAATGCATTTAGAGCATTGAATTACATCTCTGGAAAAATTCACTGTGATAACAAAAACTGAAAGCATTTAAGTATTTCTAAGTCTTTGCAAGACATTGTTGTTCCATAGCAGAAGGTATTTGATCTGACAGAAATTACTAATAAAACCGTTAACACAAGCTGATTTTTGCATCACTAAAGGGTTTACAAGATTTCTCCAGAAAGTAGTGCTTACTTTTCCTTACAATCAATCAATCTTGTTAAAATAATCACAACTTAAAAAGAAGAGTTAGCAATCTGTGAGAAGTTAGATCTCGCTATGTGCTGCAAAAGAATTACATAGAGGCATTTACAAGAAAGGGCAGGAATAAAAGAGCATGCTTGGCTATATTCCTGTTTGCCAGCCTACATATGTCATTATAGATGACATTGATTCATTATGTACTGGCTGCAATGGAGTTCACTGTTTAAAAGAAAATGCAGTAAAATCAATGCATACAAAATATTTAATGTAGTGTTATTTTTGGTGAATCTTTGGAAATCTGTGTTTTTTTTCTTTACATTCCACTAATTAATGACTTGCTTTGATTTTTTTTTTTTTTCTTCCCTTTTCTTCCCCCTCTCTACCCTTCCCCCCAAATCCAGAAGGACAAGCTGGTTCTGCGTCATGATAAATTTTTGATAAGCTCTAGGCCCTTGAACCACAAACAAGTGATCTTTAGATTAATTTGATGACAAGCAATCTCTTCAAGGGAAAGGAGATAGAGAAAGGAAAGTCTAGAATTATGTTATTAACTCTTTTGAAGGTGCAAAGTCACTACAATGAAGAATCTAATATAAATGACTGTAGAACAGGACGAATTTATACCTGCAGCAGCATTAATAGTGGTCTGAGAGAAAAATGTTTCAGCTGAAATGTTGTTTTTGAATACCTTGCAGATGCTTGTTATTATAATAGCAGTTATTATTATAACTACTTCATATTTGGGCCAAATGTTTAGTGTCAGAGGTCCTCTTAGCAGAAATCACTGATTATGTCCTGTCATACAACTGTATTATGAAAGGTGCAATGTATAGTGTGATTCTTAGCTGAAAATTACCAAAATTATCACACAGAAAATGTGCATGCTATCTTTGAAGACAGCCTCCGGCCAGCCTGAACTCATGATGAAGAGGAATAAATCCCATTTCTCAACATCCGTGGTTTTGTCACCTGCCTAAACTTTAGGCATAGCAAAAATAAAATTGCCATATGGAAAAGCTGAATAGTGGAATAGTCTAAGAGCTGTGGTTTTTGACTGTGTTTTTTTTATACTGAAGTCTTGTAAGGTCAGGTCATGGCTGAAATAGCAGAGGCAGCAAGCCACATTTTCCTGAACACCCTGATTTCTTCCTTCAGTATACCTCATCGCTGCCTTCCCCTCTACATGTCTATTTCTGATGGCAAGAGGGTCATGAACTGTTCTTTCTGGAGTAGCAAAATTGCTTTTCATGTGTTTTGCTAAGGAGCTCCAGTCTGGGTCTGTGCCCAGATCCAAGAAAGGGAGGCATTATGGGTATAAGCTTGGCTTCATTATGATAAATGTGGGCACAGCTGACTCTGAGTAGCTCTTGTATAATAAGACAATTTTTAAAGGCAGTGAAATCTACAAGAATACTTACCTTATAGCCTCCTCTTCCTGCTGACGTTTTTTTGGTTGCACAGTGAGGCTATGAAGTCTCTGAGTGTTCCTCTCCTTTGAGAACAGGCTGAGAGAGTTGGGGTCATTTGGTCTGGAGAAAATAAGGCTCCAGGGAGACCTTATTTCAGCCTTTCAATACTTAAGGGATGGCTTCTAAGAAAGATGAGGAGAAACTTTTTTATAGCAATAGGACAAGAGGTAGTGGTTTTAAACCAAAAGAAGGTAGACTACATATAAGGAAGATATTTTTTGCAATCAGAGTGATGAAACACTGGAACAGTTTGCCCAGAGAGTTGGTAGATGCCCCATGCCTGGAAACATTCAAGGTCAAGTTGGTTGGGGGTCTGGGCAACCTGATCTAGTTGAAGATATCTCTGCTCACTGCAGGGGGGTTGGACTAGATGAGCTTTAAAGGTGCCTTCCAACCCAGACCATTCTGTTATTCTATGACCACTGTTCTCCACCCTATTCCATCTGGTATATGATAAACAAAACACTTGTGTATTTCCATCCTCACACTGTCATCACTGTAGTGTATATTAACAGCTTCTCGTTTTTAGTTGACCTGTATTTCTCTTCCTATGATTTGTGGTGGTAATTTCTACCTTACAAATAATACATTATTCATTCAGTACTTTGGAATATTTTGGATCATAAATGCTATACATTGCTGGTTATTACTTTATTATTAATACACTTATTAATTGACATAAGCTAGGAAAGTTACATCGATTAAACACTTAATGGAGCACTATGCAATCCTTTGGCACCAGTTGACTGTATCCTTATTGGGTGGAATTTATGCTAATCTTATCTCAATTAAGCAATAGTCATTACAGCTAGATTAAATTGGTATCTTGTGAAAAGTCCCAGTAAAGTGTCCCTCCCTTGTCTGAGTGTATTCACATTAACTGGAATATATTTTACTATGAAAAATAATCAGAGAGACTTCTGACTTTATTTTTACCATGAGAAGAAGTAAGATGTTTTTTTCTGGGCCAGGTGATAATGAAGCAACATCCAAGAAATGTCACGCATAAAGGCATTCCAGAAAATCAGTCCTGTGATTCAGAGTTGCACAGAAACATTTGTTTCTTACTCTCTCAGGCAACAAGTATGCAGAAAGATAAAGGTTCTGCTAGACCATAGAAAGAAGCTATTGATGGACAGGCTGAGACCACCTCTCCTGCTATCCTCACAGAGAAGACTGTGTACCTTTGCACAGGAAAGACCAACCCCAGAGAGAAACGATGCTTGCTTGACACACAGTCTCCATGCTGGGATGTTGCAGCTTTGCATTCAAACATACCGGTGGGCTGTACTGTAAAAGCTGTCAGCCCAAAGTTTACAGCAAGACCCGTGCCCACTTTGGTCAGGACATGTTGGGCGTGCTGCGGAAACATCTCCTTAACTGAGCCCTGGTGTGCATAATCCAAGTCCTCTTTCTTCTCTGTATCCCAGAATGGTTCAGTGTGTGATACTGAGATTTCTGAACTGAATACACTTAGAAATTCCACTTCCAGGTGAAGGAACCTTCTCACTCAGGACGTGTTAGTGGGCTAATTCCTTCTTCTGCTCTCTTCATGGCCCACAGTGCCTCAAGTTCCTTTTTGTCCGTGGCCAAGGCTAGGGTGTAAGGGGTTAAGAGAGTCCCTTCACACACTGTGATTTGGGTTGACAATTTAAGTACTCTGCTGCCAAGTAGAAAACAATCTGAGCTCTTTATAGGCAGCATTAAAGACCAAGCTTGGGTTTCTTGCTTGTTGTGAGACCACACTGATCACAAGGATCCATGCTAACCTCAACCCTATGATGTGGGCAGACCTGGAAGGGGTAAACTGAAAGAGAAAGGATAGTGCTTTATCAGCCCTGATCAAATAGTGGTCACAGACTCTTCAGCCATGGTAAGCAAGAGGCAGAATTTCAGACCTGGGTTTCTCCTCAGTGTTTCATTTAGGGAAACCCTATGTTAAATTCACAGATTTCATTGAGCTTGGGTCAGCCTTCTCACAGTGTACTAGTAAATTTTGGCCTCTAGTGAGACCTTAACTTTTTCTGGGACTGGTTACAGAGCCTGGGCTCCCACATTTCTCCCAAGGAGAGAGTCCCCCAAAAGTCACCTAATGAATTATGTGAAATTTGAGATACAGAATTCCTCTTTAATAGCTAGGCTTTAATCTTAATCACACACATAAACAACAAAACTAATGTAAAACAGTGATTTATATTCATGTTGAGTTTGATCAGATAAGTTCTAGTAATTTATGTATCATAAGGAATGGCTAGTTTTCTCAGCAGTTTTAATTTAAAATTAAAAGAACATAATTGTTATAATGAGGGAAATACTTTTCTCTTGTTTTCTCCTTTTTGTAATTTCCTTTCCTTTTGTATTTTCCTTTTCAGTATTAAATACTGAAGAATAATATGTAATTAGCACTAGACTAAAGTGTGACCTAATTTTCCCCAAAATCCTAGGGGTCACCAAAAGGCAGTTTAGATAACTGAGTTTTTGGATTCTTTGAGGGAGTGTTCATTATAATTTATGATGCTGTCTTTTTTGGGTAAGAGAAAATCTTAAGTGTCTGAAATTTAGATAATCAAGGCTGGCAAATTTTACTAAATTACTTGTCTCTGTCAGCTAATTTTGAAAGATAAAGTCTCATATTATCAGTATTCACCTTGTATTATTAACTGTATTCAGGTAAGGTTTGCAGCCTCATAACTGTCAAAATGACTGAAGTATAGTAAATATGTGGTTTATTTGCTAATGTTCTCAAAGCACAGAGCACAATAATTAAAATCCCACATCCCCACACTCTCCAAAAATGCAGTGAATGTGCTCAATAAACCTGTTTTTTTTGGCTCAGCCAACTTTATCTGAATTTATTATAAGGGTAGTTCAGGCTATCTTTTTCTGTTGTTTGGCTTTAATGAAAAATAGGTGTTATATATAATTTTCATGAAGTATGCAGTAACCTGTAGGCATCATTTCATTTCCTTCTCACAGATTCACTGCAGCTGCTTGCTCCACTTTGGCAACCTTTCCTTTAATTTGTAATCAATTACACTGATTAAATACATTTTCACTGCTGAAAACGTATTTAACTGAAAATGTATTTCACTCAGTCACCTGAGCCTAAAAAAAAGTATTTGATAATACATTTGTAGGAGAATTTTATTCTTGGTATTTCTCAATATTGTTTCAGTCTTCTAGATTTTTGTCACTGAAATAAGGATTGTCTTTTATGAGCAGCTCTGTTTTTTGACAGATCCCCAACTCTATTTCACAGGTGACTGCTACAATAATTTTACGTACAGTTTTGGCAATGCTCTTGATTCCAATGGATTCAAGTCTTTGTGACACCTGAACTCAGTCAAAGATGATGTCTTGGAAGAACAAAGCAGAAGAAGAAGAGAGAGGCTCTGCTTTTATAGAAGTTAGAAGAATACTTCTGTGATAATTTTCCTTTGGTCAAATATTTACTGATACATGAATGAGTAACACACAGAAATGGAATGAGAATAGAAATTGCTTGCTTTAGAAGTGAAAAGGCTGCATTTTTCTAAAAGTATGCCTTTCATACCTTGGAAGAGTCCTGTGAGATAAGAGCCTGGAGGGAAAAGAGACCTCGAGAAAGCTGGTCAATATTCAATAATCACCTCTTCCAAGCTCAAGAGAGCTCCTTCCCAATGAATAAGAAGTCAGCCAAATATGCCAGGAGCCCTGTGTGGATAAACAAATTACTCCTAGCCACCAACTCAAATGCAAAAATGAAATGTACACAGAGTAGAAATAAGGATGAGTAACCTGGGAGAAATACAGAAGCATTGTCCAAGCATCCAGAGATGAAATTAGGAAAGCTAAAGCCCAAATGAAACTGAGTCTTACCAGGGATGTCAAAGACAACAAGAAGGGCTTACATAAACACATAGGTGATAAAAGAACTAGGGAAAATGTGGGCCCATTGCTCAACAAGATGAGGTACCTGGTTACATAGGACATGGAAAAGACTGAGGTACTGAATGCCTTCTTTGCCTTCAGCCTTTACTAGCAGTACTAGCAAGACCAGCCTTCAGAGGTCCCAGAGGCCAGAGGGAAAGTGTGGAGCAAGGAAAGTGAGGCTTGGAAGATCCTTCTTTGGGGAAGAGGATCAGGTGAGGCAATACTTAAGCAAATTGCACATACATAAGTTCGTGGGCCCTGATGGGATGCACCCAAGAGTGCTGAGGGAGGGAGCTGGCAGATGCCATTGTGAGGTCACTCTCAACAATCTTTGACTGATCACGGCAACTAGAAGAAGTTCCTGAAGGCTGGAGGAAAGCAAATGTAACTCCTATTCTCAAAAAGGGCAAGAAGGAGGACCCAGGGTACTACAGGCCAGTTAGGCACATTAAGCACAAGAAAATAATCAGAAGTAGTCAACATGGCTTCACCCAGGGGAATCATGCTTAAACAATGTGATAAATTTCTATGCGGAAATGAATGTCCTGATAGGCAAGGGGAGAGCTGTGGATATTGCCTACCTGGACTTCAGGAAGGCCTTTGACACTGATACGATCCTCATAGACAAGCTATGTGTAGCTCTTCAAGCTACATTGGTTTTTTTTTTCAGGAGATACAATTTGAGTAAATGTCATGTTTATTTAGTCGTGTTTTTAACATGGAAGGATGAATAAAACACAAATATGTACAGTGTGTTCTCAGCTATGTATAGAGCTAACTGTTACAGACATTTTAGGTGATTTTTCTTCAGACTGCAAACTGAAGAGACCTTGAGAGAGGGTTAATGTGGGTTATTTGCTGTAATGGCTGAGGGTGGACCTCAAGTAAAATTTTCATTTTTCTATCTCAGAAACTAATCATGGTCATTTAAGCAACTAGTTCAAGAAGAAGAAAACATGCAGTTAGACTGTAAGTAAAAGCTGAAAAGCTATGATTTTCAGACATGAGAAAGGAATACAAATGGTTTTCAAGTCTAGTTTGATGCCTAGGAGAATTGGAGTTGGAGAAGTAGAGTGCAATTTATGATCCTCTGAAGATCCCTAGATCCCTTCCTTTGATATAAGGAACCCTTATGGTGATAATTTTTAGGCATGAACAGAATTCCTTAAATTAAATAAATCTTATGAGTATATCTAAAAGAGCTGTCTAGATTGCTAGAATACAGAAGGTGTGCTTGAGGACAGAAGCAGCATGCCTAAAGGTATGTACAACAGTAAGTCAATGCATAACCGTCACAGAAATGTGCCTTCTTAAATGGGCCTATTTCCCAGCTAAAACTGGGTAAACAGGAAAAAATATTTTCCTCTTGTCAATATCTTATTACAAGGTTTAAAGAAGAAAAGTAAAACCAGCATGTCCATAGCCTGAATCATAGCATACACACTCAGATCTCAAACATACTGCAGACATTTATTTATGTAAAAGGGAATACATTTATTTGTGTAAAAGGGAATAATATTTGCTTCAGATTCGGTGAAGGCTAATCCTTCTGGTCGACAACTATTTTTATATTTTTCATATTACTTCATTTATTTCTGGAGTTTCAGCAATTATATTCTGCCTTCTTTAGTCAATACAGTAAAGCAGTCTGGAGTTTGTTCTTGGGTGCTTTTAGCATTTGGGCTCAGAAATATACTACGAATCAAACATTCATCACAACATTTCATCAGGCACATAAAATAAAGTTCTTAATAAAATCAAAAGCAAGGAATTATTGTCACATGTGCATTCAATGACTTTCTGTCCATATAAATCCTGCATAAAATCCTGTCTCTGATGAAGTTCAGAGTTTGATGCTAAAACTGAAATAATCTGATCCTGAGTTTACAGGATCTGATTCTGAACTGTAGGGAGGGTTTGGGATGGGACAACTGTGAATGAAACGAACAGGAGAGAAAGAAGTTCTGAGTTCTTACAGTGTGACTCTGATGTTAAGAAGCATGTGCACTTAAGTATTGCTTTTTCCCCCTTTCTTTGTAACAGACACTGTCTTTTGTTTCAGTCTTTTCCTCCTCCTACTCTCACCGAATGTTTGTATAATAGAAAATATATGCTGTTCCTTGGAAACCAAGTATTTCATTTCTTGCAGCTACTAACAATTTACTTTTCTCAGAGTCAGAATGCAAACATTCTACTTCTGTTTTTCTTCACCTCAGATCATCCCGACAGTGCTTTATGCTGCTGGAAGGACATTTTGAAGATAGACAAAACCACAGCAAAGTATTCTTGCTACAGTAGCTCCGTTCTGAGATGATCCGAATGCTGTTGTTGTGTGGCTTGAACATCTATCTTCTAGAGACTGGCTATTGGTCTCATAGCACCAATATGAGAAGGTAAAGGCCAGTATCTTGCTCACACAACCAGACAACCTCCCTGTCTCTTTTGTCTTTGAAAAATGTCCATGAGTACATACATCCAATTAAATAATTTAAACCCATTTGTGCAGTCTTTCTCAGTTAAGGTTCATTTCTCATATACTAGAGCAAAAGCTGACGAATGCAAATATGTTCACCTGCTCTAATTAAATTGCATTTCAATTAATGAAATCACACATGGATTAACTTCAGTGCCTCCTTACAGTTCCTGTAAGAGCATCCTTATCAAATAAACACCCAATTAATAAAATTTATTTTTATGTCTGAAAACCTTTTATTGCAAATAGCCAGAGATTGTTCCATCTTCAAGGTCTAGTACCACATGGAAGAAGAGAGGTCATTTTAAACACTTTTACAAGTTTCTGATTGAGTGGAAAAAAACCTCTGAAACTCCAAACCTATTCAAAATTCTGCAATACAGTTAAACAAATAAAGTGATTGGTGCACATATTTCAAAGGTGCTTGTGTGAAAACAGTATTAGAAAAAGTGACTTCAGCATATTTTTCCCATTTATTTCATAGGAAGGATTAGAAAGCATAAAGTGGCTGCATCATTTGAAAGCTATTCAGCTATTTGCAAAAGGAATGGATCACACCATTTAATTTACAAAGTCTGCAAATCCTGTCATTCTTTTACTTTATGTCAGATAACCTTATCCCCGGATACATAATTCTACTTACAGTACATTTTGATTAAATAACTGAGAACAGACAAAGAAATTTAACCAATACAGCAGATTCACTTACTTTCCTAATTTAATTACCTTTTAGCTTTAGCACTAGCTCAGTTTTTGGTGTAGACCAGATCAACAGAGAGGGAAAATTTAAAAATCATTGAAGCATTTAAAATGAAATAATAAGAAAGAAGTTGTTAAAGGCTATCTCATCATCAATTCGAAGCACGTTTTTGCACGTGTACATTACTGTCATACTTCTGTCTTACAATCTGTTACATTGGTAATTACCTTGGAAACCAGGTAATATTTTTTTTTAGATGTAAAGTTTTAATACAATGAGCTAATTCAGACTCAATCACCTTTGACTCATAAGTATTTAATACCATAATAGCTATTTCAGCACTGTTTTTCAAGGCATCTTGTTAGATGCTTCAAGAACCTGACATAATATATTAAAATATATTTATTAAGGAAAAATAATTACAGTTATGGCATTGCTGTGACTTGCTGGAGAGAAAACCATATAGCATGACCTGTAGGTCTGGAAAAAAAAAATAGCAACCAGACTGATTACAAAATGCAAGAGTAATTGGTACATTTCTGATTTCTGATTTATGATTATAGAAATTATAAACTACTTTATTAATAACCCACTCAGCTTCTGTAGAACCCTGTTTATTAATGCAGAGTATGCTGCATTACTATAAGGCCTTCTATCTAAAGGATCTATTTGGTGGGACTACTTTGCCACCACAATGAATGCGAAAAGAGATAGTATAGGAGTTGAAAAGAGATCTAATTCTTTGAATTTTAACTCAGTGGCAGTATTATCTGAGCGAAAACCTTGATGTTTGACCTTAACCCTATTAAAATATGAGCAAAATATAAAAAGTTTTACTTGGAGATATATTTCACTTGTGCACTTCCATTTGGTTGATTCTTACTTGTTTATTTTGATAATTTTTAGTTTTTAGTTGAAAGCAGTCTGTATCATCACTGAAACAACTCACGGTATAAGAAGATAGCGGACTTTACTGAACAGTTATTTGATATTTTAACTTTAAGAAAAGTCAGTAACCTCCTGTGTGGGAAAAGGGCTCTGGCTTGCCTCCATTCTTTTTGTATTAGAGAATTTGGATATCTGGATCAGAGGTTATTAGATAGTGTTAAATGAAGAATCCTTTATGCTGTCTACAAATGAAATGTAGTTAATTTGAACAGCTTCTTGACTTCCATACTGAAGATTTGTGGACCACAGCATTGACTATAGACTGTATTGTTGAAAAGGAACTTCAGTTCTTGAGAAGTTCGACACTAAAATACCTAACTTGATAAAATAGAATGCAGAATGTAATCCAGAAAAAACATCCTATTAAAAGCTCAGGAAATGATCAAATGAACCAGCTTGGTGATAAATGAGTTGCCAGCACAGAAATTAATTACATTTGACTTCTGTAGTGCAATTCACTTGCTTAAACACGTCATGTGTCATTTTTTACTACCTAGGATTTCCCTCTTAGGCCTGTGCCTGTAGGTGCCTTGTCACATTTGTCTGTCCTGTGTACATGCCTTGGGTATCCTGAAATAAAAACATTTATGTATTGGAGTGAATCCAATGGAAGGTCACCAAGATGATTGGTACCTGGAGAACATTAGGTAGAGGTAGTGCCTGTGAGGACTGTGTTTATTCTAGAAGGCAGAGGGTATCTTACTGCTGACTTGAACTACCTTACAGGAGGATGTGGAGAATATATAGCCAGACTCTTTTGGGCTGTGCACAGTGATAGATGAAAGGCACAAATACAGTTTACACAGAGGGAAGCTCTGATTCTGTATTAGGAAAACAGTGTTCAGCATGAGGATAGTCAAACACTGGAACTAGATGTCCAAAAGAGTCCTGGAGTCTCCACATGTGGAGATATTAAAAATTCAGCTCAAACTGAGAAATTTGAAAATTATTGAACCAGCTAACCCCCACAGATCCCTTAAAATCCATATTAAACTATGACTCTCTACGCTTGATGTATGCCCTCTAAGTTTCCAGAGCAGGCAATTGTGTGTCATGATCCATTTAACATGCTTCAGCCATCTACAGTAAGAATCAATCCCTAAAAACATTAATTGTCCTATACTGGCTATAAAGATTTACTAATATGGATGCAGTCTTCTAAAATTTGTTCATATTAATCCTATTGGTAAGATCAGTATGATCATTGTAAAATGACACAAAAGTTGGAAATAATGGACTTCAAGGATATTAACATATCTTTTGGGGATCAATATCCCAGAAGCTCTTCTTTCAAAATGTTAACAGGGATCCTTCTTCAGTAGTTAAAGTTGATCAAAAAAGCTGAATCACTCTTTACTCAATAATTTAATGATTATAGTTGTCATCATATGTATGGAAGGCAGTTGCTTCATGTTCTCAGCCAGAGGAATTTCTAACCTTCTAGAAAAATGCACAGTCTCTAGGCAATAGGCATAAAGACTCTCCCACTAAACTGGTGACACCAAGGTTGCACTGTCTACTTTTGACCTTGTATCACAGTAAGATGTGGGAGTTCATGGGCTTCTCCCAATCAAGGCCCTAGTTTCAAAGTGTTCCAAGAGATGTCCCAATCTGAACAACTTCTAGATAAGTATGTTTGAGTATATCTGTCAAGCCACAGTTGACACATTTATTTGTCCTTTCTTAATTTATAGCAGTCACACTGCTATTCACTTAGTGAACAGCTAAATTACTAAGGTACTTATAAGTATAGTGTTCACTTACTGCTATTAATCTTTCACAAGCAGCAGCGGAGATTTCAGTTATGTAGTTTCTGTTTCTGGAAATGGTTATGGACCATGAGACACTACATCAAGAAATAGATTCTCTTCAAATAAATAAAAATACTAAATGCAAAAAATTTGTCAGACTGCATGGAAGACATCAAGTGATAGTTTTCTTCTTTCTACCCAATAGAAAACCTCCCTGATCTATCAGGAAATGTAAAGAAAAGCAGAAGGATACCAGCTTGATACCTCTTGATTTTTTGCCTATTCTAGTTGAGCCAATGTCAGGATCTCAGTATTAGAATGTTTCTCCCTCCCCACAATTAGCAGAGTTGTCTTTGATACATAAGAATTCAACATGGCCTTAAACTCTGCTAACATGCATGACTGTAAAACAGGTGCAGCAAGCTCCTTGTCATATCCTCCATGCTTAGAAAGTTTTACTTCTGGTCTCTGAAGATTTGATAAAAATTTGACTCCATTTGATGAAATCTGAGCTAGTCTTTCACAGAATCACAGAATCATCTAGGTTGGAAAAGACCTTGAAGATCATCTAGTCCAACTACTAACCTAACACTGACCATTAAACCTAACACTGACCATTCACTTAACATTGACCATTAACCTAACACTGACCACTTTCTTAAGCACAAGTGATAATGACTGTGTATGGTATTCTACATAAAGTTTAATGATTGCCTTGTTTCATATCTGTCTTCACTGGAATACTTTCTAAATCATATTTGCCATTTTTGTGCCTATACCACTTTTTCCCAATCACTTAACAATTTTTCCTTCCTTTAATATTCAAATTAGATGTCCTCAGCATTTAGCAGATGATCATACTATTAATCCTAAAAGCATGACTGAAATTTTATTTGGTTTTGCTTTCCTCCTCTCCTCTCCTCTCCTCTCCTCTCCTCTCCTCTCCTCTCCTCTCCTCTCCTCTCCTCTCCTCTCCTCTCCTCTCCTCTCCTCTCCTCTCCTCTCCTCTCCTCTCCTCTCCTCTCCTCTCCTCTCCTCTCCTCTCCTCTCCTCTCCTCTCCTCTCCTCTCCTCTCCCATTCTGCCCTGTTGTACTCCTATCCTGTCCTATTCAACCTTTCCTTTTCTTATCCTCAAGGATATTTAATGCTTCCCCTACCAAATTTTGCTCTGCCTCTATCTGACAAGAAAATATTTCCCATATTTGTTTTGTTAGCAATATTCAGAGATCTGATTTCTTGAGCAAATATCATTAAAGAAAAATAAAAAATATTAAATAAATTTATTTTTCAAAGTGCTCTGTGAGGTTTTTGTTATAGTAACCTTCATTTTCCACCTTCCAATTCTACCTATGAATTGCTGTCTTCTCAAGTTCAATGAGTAATTTCTCCTGTGGCAGCATGTCATCTGCTTCACTGAAGTCCAGACACGTTTCATCTACTACATTTCCCTTCTCTGAAAAATAGGCATCAAAGAAAGATATATAGCTCACATGATCTATCTCTAGTACAATCTATCCCATTTGCCATCTTCCTTCATGTCTCTAATTATTTCCTTGCAAATACCTCCTAAAGTTTTGCATATTCTTAAGTCCTGTCTTGTTACTGTCCAGATCATCTCTTTTTATTAACTGTGCATGCTATTCTTTGATTACCTAGAACTACCTCTACCATGATGCATTTATTGAAAAATGTTGCCATTACACCTGCAATTTAATTTGCTGTTTTTTTTCAGGAGGAGAAAATGTTTTATCCCTGACTGTGTTAAGTTGCTTGATTTTACTGTCATTTCAGATATGAATCTTAATTTTCTTACTCTCATCTTCTCTTTGATGATACATTCAGTATTGTTGTCCATATTGAAAACTAAAGTTTTCATTTTATATTTAGAACATTCCACAAATAATTTAAGTCTGTATTTTACCCCTCAATGCATAAATATATTTTTCTTTTCATTATTCTTGTGGGTGGTTTTTTGTTTTTGTTTGTTTGTTGTTGTTGTTGTTGTTTGGTTTTTGGTTTGTTTTTTTTTTTTTTTTTTTTTTTTTTCCTGAACAGAAGCCTAAAAGCTATTAATCCTAAAACATGCTGGGCATCTTTTGTGTCATCTAGAAGTGAAACAGAAATATCTTTCAGAATTAGGCAGATCATTGAAAAATACATATGCAAAATATGAACTCAATTTAAAAGCCAGAGTTCTTATGCAAGGGCATCTGTTACTCTGAATAGCCAGTCATATTGGCTTTATCTATGCTAGTAACTTAACAAATCCTTATAAACAGTCACAGAATCACTGCATTTCAGAATCATAGAATGCCTGATCTTAGAAGGTGCCTCCTGAGATCATCTAGTCCAACTACCTCCTCAGAGCAAGGTCAGTTAGACTGTTTCTCAGTGCCATGTCTAATCAGGTTTTGAACATCTCCATGGAGAGACAATTCACAGCTTCTCTGGGCAGACCATTTCAGTGTTTGACCACCCTCAGAGTAAAACAAAATTTTTTTTCTTATGTGCAAATGGAATGTGTATCCATTGACGCTTGTCCTGTCACTCCTTACCTCAAAGAGGAGTTTGTCTCCATCTTCTTTATCCTCACCCCCATCAGGTGTTTATACATATCCCTGAGCCTTCTCTTTTCCTGGCTGAACAATCTAAGCTCCCTCTGCATCTTCTATGTCAGCCCACTGGAACATCTTTGTGGCCCATTTCTGTAGTCCTTTGCTGAACTTGTCCCAGTAAGTCCATATCTTTCTTGTACTGAGGAGTTCAGAACTGGACGTACCACTTCAGATTTGTCTCACCAGTTCTGAGCAGAGGAAGTATCACCTACCTCAATCTGCTGGCAGCATGCCTCCTAATACAGCCCAGAATGTTGTTGGCCTTCATTGTTGCAAGGTGCATTGCTGGGTCATGGTCAGCTTGTCCATCAGGACTCCCAAGACCTTTGCTGCAGAGCTACTTTACAGTTGGCTGGTCCTCAGCATGTTCTGGTGCAGTGTTATTCATCCCCAGGTTCCAGACTTTGCTTTTGCCTTTGTTGAACTGCATTAGTTTCCATTCTGCCCAGTACACCAGCCTGCTGAGGTCCCACTCAATGGCAGCACAACCCTCTGGTTATCAAACACTACTCCCAGCTTTGCATCATGTGCAAACTTGTTGACAGTGCACTGTGCCCCAAAAGTAATGAATGTGTCAAATGGTATTGGCCCCAGTGTCAACCCCTGGGGTACACAACTGGAGACTTGCTTCTAGATGAATTCATAGTGATGACCATAATCTTTTGGTTCTAGCACACGAGCTAATTGTCAGTGTAGCTTGCTATTCCTACTCCATTCAGTTTGAACGTTATGAGACATGGTCTTGAAAACTATACTAAACTCAAGGTAGACAACAATCCCCACTCTCCCTTTATCCACTAAGTCAGTCATCTCATGGGAGAAGCTGGTCAGGTTTGTGAAGCATTGCTTCACTTCATAAAATGTTGCCGACTACTCCCATCACCTTCTTCATAGGTCTGAAGACGGTTTCCATGATTATTTGCTCCATCACCTTCACAGGGATCAAGGTGAGCTTGAACCAGTCTGTAGCTCCCTGGATCCTCATTCTTGCCCTTCTAATGACCAGAGGAATATTTGCTTTCTTCCAGACCTCAGGGATATCCTCTCATCACCATAATATTTAAAAGATGATTGAGAATAGCCTTTCAATGACATCAGACAGCTCCCTCAGCACCCATAGGTACAGCCCATCAGGTCCCATGTGATAATGTTAAGATCATGCTTCTTCCAGCAGCTCTGGCCAGCCCAGGACTTCCTCTTGCCCAGCCGCTGGAGCTGCTGGATACAGCTACGGCTTTTCAGTTTGCAGGTTCAACCAGCAGTGAAGCTGAGCATGTATCCCAGACACTGAGCAGTCCAGCTGGGTGCTTGCTGCAAACACACAGCACTCACACACTCATCCCACAGGCACCCCACACTTACAGGTCTCCCCAAATACCAGCATGGACACTCTGTCTGAGTGATACCCCTGCCCAGACCTGGGGCCTTCTACTCACCGTCTGGTCCATCTTGGACTTTGCCAGTGAATTCACACACACACCCCCCACACACCCCCTTTGGGAAAGGGACAGACACTCACCCTCAGCAGCTGGCACACAGCACACAGGCTGTGACCCACGGTCACGATCCAGCCTCTAGTGCTGAGCCCCTCACTCTTCTCACTCATACCTGTCTCCCCAGAAGCTGTTTTTTGGGAGACACGCCTTTTCTGCCCCAGTGGCTGGAGGTTAAAGACCCCACCAGCTCCAGTAGCTTATGTCAAGACTCCACTGGCTCCAGTAGCTGCCACCACAGACCAGGGGTTCCCATATCCCTGGTCTGACCCCAGGAGTTGACACCCAGTCCCCTCATACCCATATACCCCCCTCCAGTAGCTGGCACTGGGTCCTTTTAGCACTGATACACATGGGAAAGGGAGCAAGATTACACAGATCATTAAGAGAGAATTTAGTAAAACAGGACAGACTATGGTGACTGGACACGTTTTTACATACAGCCAGCCCCTTTTACACTACTGTCTGTCTTCCTCCCTTTAGTTTCTCCCTGCTTCCCCTTTCTCTACATGTCCTCCCATGGGTCTGTGCAGCTCTGTCAGCACCCACACCCCTCCCAGTCAGGGTGTCCCCTGGTTTACAGTCTTATCAGTTGCAAAGTCTAGGCTGATCTTCCTGGAAGTGATGCCTTTATTTTCTGGATAGCCCATCAATGAGTGTGACTGGTGAGGTTTGTGTCTTGTCATTGTCTCCATGTGTGTTTTGTCACCTTTGTGTTTGGTATAGTTTCTGCTTTCTCCCTTTTCCCTTAATTTCTCATTTGACAAGATCCCGAATCAGATAACCTCACTGGAATAAACATTCTCACACTCTACATGCCTTCATCAATTACTGCAACTGACGAGGTTTTGTTCTTATCACTGTCTCCTTTACCGTATGTTGTTAAGGTTTGTGTCCCTGTATGTTCTTGCTTACAGCTTCCTCCTTTTCCTATTATATTTTTTTGCAGTGAAAAAGGTCCTTGACTAGGTACCCTTAAAGGAGCATTTTCCTTCCACATAATGTTACACATGGACTTTTTCATGTCTAATTTGTTTAAACATTTCCTAATCTGATCCTGCTCCATCAAGGAGTTTCTCAGTGGCCACAGGGGCCTGGGATTCATGATGGCTGGTTGTACCACTAAAGGCTGAGGCAAGGATGACATTGACTACCTCAGCTCTTCCCACATCCTTTGCCACCTCCCATCCTAAGCTATTCATCAGAGGATCAGCATTTTCCTTCTGACATATCTGTAGAGGCCCTTTTTTTTGTCCTTCATATCCTTTGCCAGATTCAACTCCAGGTGGGTTTTGGCATTATTATCTGTATTCCTGCATGTCTGGACAGTGTATTGCTCTCAGGTCTCTTGTCCCTGCTTCCACCTCTTGTATATTTCATTTCTACATTTGAGATTTGTCAGGATCTCCTTGTCCACTCTTGCTTTAGTTCCTGCTCTCTGGGATGAACCATTCTTGAGCTTGGAGGAGGTGATTCTTGATCCTTCCTAAACCTAGGTTTCAGTAACCAGTGATGGAAATGAGCAGACTGGTCCTGTGCTAAACATTTTCTCAGCACCTGTTATGGGTTGGCACAGGCCACAGAGCTTTCTCAACAGACAGTTTGCATGCTACCAACCTCTCTGGTGGGGTAAAAAGTGTGTAACATGTTGTAGGTCATTCATACTGCCTGGCCTCTGCCACAGAACTGTCCCAGGCACATTCTGCTTACTGGAATTGACATAGCAATGGCATTTGAATATTTTACTTTTCATCTTTCTGGATTGTTAATTGTCTTCTGCCCTAGATTTCTGCACTGCTGCTCACTTTTCCATTAATTTTTAGAAATCTATTGCTGGTTCATTTGATAGATTTCATAAATCTATCTTCTAGCTGGACATGTGGACTATGACTATACTGCTGTACTGATATTTACAGAAAAATACGGGCTGATGATGTTCATTCCTCTCTAAGGGCACGGGTTGGAGTCTGTCTGATATCTGTGGTGCCTCAGGCTGACTACTTCTACAACATAGAAGATGCATCCATGCCACATCTCACTCAGCCCTCTGGGCCCCATGATGTAGCTCCTTGGCCCTATCATATGTTTATCAGTTTCTGTTTTTTTTCAGATGAATGTGTCTACAACAATTTGGTGGTTGAACTTGGGACAACTAGAGGAGTGTTTTTATAGCATGAAACTCTTTCAGACCCTAGAAGTTGAAAGAAAGCAGAGATCCTTGAGGGTGAAAAGCCCCAGGTGGTAAAAGACTGCTCAGAGTAAAAGTAGCCAAATTGTGCAGATCAGTTCTGTTTTTTGGGGTGATGCCTTGTTCAGACATTTTCCTGAGTGCTACCTGGAGTTGTCTAAACAAATAAGGCAAGTGAATGACACAGGGCTTGGTTTATGAACTTGCTTCCTCTTCTCTGTTTCTCATTAGTTTCAACATACTCACAGAATTTCAGATGAATGCATGGAGGTTATTCGCCATCTATAGTCAGCTTAGTCAATACCACACTTAAGACTTTCTCCTTGGCATAAAGTCTAGGCATGACAGTGGAAAGCTGATGGGAGAAAAAGATAGGATGATGATAAATTAGATAAATTATGACAATGAGTTTTTGATGTCAGACATACAGAAATAAGACAGAAACATCTGTCCTGTGGTTTCTAATCAAGACTAGCTAAGAGGGTAGCTAGCTTCTAACCAAGAGGAGCTAAAATAAAAGATTCAGCATTCACAAGTCAGAGAATATTATGTTTTTAATGGAAATGTGGGAGTATTTTAAATGTAACTTGAAAGTTAGTCATTAAATTCAGGTAAGATGTAGGGCTGAGACTCCAGAATTTTTATCTCTTGAATCTGTGGAGGGGATTAAAGTATTTTTCTCCTGAACAGAGCAGCAGTGAAAATTAATTCCCTCAGGGACCACACTTACTTTTTTTTTTTTTTTTTTTTTTCCTAGTTCCTATTATTTGCTTTTATTTTTACACATACCTCCTTTATTCTTGCCCCTGTTTTACAGGCTCCTCTCTATTGCATGCTTTCTCTTATTCTTTCCTTAGGAAAATAAGAGCTTCTGTAAGAAGAGCTGTGCTCCATTCAGGGCAACTCTGAGTTCCCTAAAGCTGCTCTTGCAAATGCTTCTGGAGACAGCACTGGAATCCAGGTAACCAACTTTAATATGATGACCTGATCATGGAATAAACAGGTTCCTTATGGATTTTACCTCTCCTAATAGGTGTTTATATTATTCTATCTGTTGTCTGTGAATCCAAGAAAATATGAATTCTCTCTGTCAGTCATCTTCATAATACATTCTATCCACTCTTCCATTACTTTCCTTCACTTTGTGCATTCTTTCTGTACAACCCATTCCCTCATTTTTCATTTAATCGGAAAGTATTTTGCCATCTATCTGGGCAAATATTTTATTTGTTGCATGATCCTGACCTATATATGTTTGACTTAAGATTAATATCAGACCATTTATTTTACAAAAAACCCAAAATATTTTCTATGTATTCTATGATTAGGAAATATATATTCTATATATTCTAATATTTCTATATTTTCTGTGTGTGTGTCCCCCCCAAACATCAGAAATAACATCTTTATTAAGATGTAGGTTCCCAATATGTCATGCTACACTGCTTTCAATGAGATGTAAATCTCTTAATCGAAAACAAACTAAAACCAGATTTCTGGAGCAATATTTTTATGCCATAGCTTATGAAAAAATTGGAGGGTTATTTTTGTGATTTAAATGGGGTTATAAATAAAGCCACAGATCTTTTTAGCTCTATATCCTCTCCCAAATGAGAAGCTTGAGGCAAAAATAGCTTAAAAAAACCCTCTCTGTGTCATCTGTTTCATGTTAAATGACTTCTTGCTCTGCACATTAAGAGATGTAGTTTCCTTTTCCTTTTACTGCTAATAGCTCTTAAAAGACTTTTAAATAGCATTGCCTGGTCTGGGTGAATGTACACAGACTACTACCCTTGCTCATATTCAGAAAGTCATGCCACAAAACAAGCTAAATAAAAAAATAGGAAAAAACAGCATTCCATGTAAGAATTGATGAGGAAAGGATGACTTTCATTGTTTGATTGGTGCCATTAATATTTATTTCACATAGATTTGCATGTGGATCAAAAGAAAACCAGGTATCTTACTGGCTTTATCTACCCCTCCATGGTATGTGGAGTTATTCCCTGGAATACATGATTCTTTATAATTGTTTCATGACAGTTATTTCTAGCTATCAGATTACCAGTTACAGTTTATCCATTTTTAAAATGCTTTGATATTGCTTGTTAATCCTAGCAAAGGATCCCCATAGAACAAATTAATAATAAATTCATGACAAGAATGACAGCAAGTGAATGTGACAAATTCAAGGCTTGTGTATGACTCTAGTGCATAATAATCATTAGTAATCTTTAACAATGTGTACATTATAACACAAAGGAATATTTTAGAATAGCATCTGTATTTTTCTGGTACTGGTATCCTGGGTACCTGCAATTATCTTTTTCCCCTCACTCTTCTAAGATTAAACAGAAGTGCATGTAGTGTAAATCAGACCTTTTATATATCATGTTCTTTTTTTGTCTATGGTACATATTTTTAAAATATCACCTCTCAACTGTTCAGGAAAGCCCTAGAACATGTAAAAAAGTTTCCTTAACTTCAGTAGAAATTAAGCAGGTGTTTCAAACTAATCACTTGCTGAAATGCTTTGTGAAATGGGATTTTAATCAACAACTCTACTATATATTTCCTTTCTAGAAGTATAGATTTCTTTCAATCTAATTGAGAGGGTGAGCCAGTTAACGAAGCTAATTTAGTGGCATATGTCTGAGCAGTACTAGTTTTATTAGGTGCCTTTTACAAACGATGTCCATTAACTACAAAACTAATAGCCTGATTCTGAATTCATTTGTTACAGAGAAGAAATACTCTCATGTTCCCACTCATATACTACTTACCAGAGTAAATGTGGGCCTTTGTAGGTTCAAATCTTTATTTAGTTCATTGTTGCTGGCATCTGTTCACTATTGTTCTACATAGTATACTTAATCTGCAGTGCATTATTTAGTCACAATTTATGGCATGCTTTTCATTCCATAATTTCCAAGGACTGAGCCTTGGACACTGCAGTAGAGGTGACAATTCTCTAAGCTGTAGAAGCCGGTGATAATATCTGGGGCTGTTTACAAGAAAGAAATACACACAGTGGTAAACATCAGCCACACTATAATTCCTTTTAACATGCCTTTAATGCAGGTATATAGGCATTTATGCCTAATAAGCCGAGTCTCTAGTAGGGGCTCTGACATTGGGTAATTGTATTCAGGAGAGTCACCATTCATAAAGCATCATCAACTGGGTGTTTCTACTTCCTTTTCAGTAGTTGAGATGAGAATTATCTTTACATTTTGATGCCAAGACAAAAAGCTAATTTAAATTTTTTATTTCCAAATCTGATGGGAAGTAGTTTTCCCTTGGACTGATAATGCTCTCTAGTTCTACATACATGTTACTCTGCAGATAGGTTCCTTGAAGTAGCACTTTACTGGTTTACGTTATGTTTTACCTGGGGGGAATAGAAGCTAGAATGAAGATATTGCTTGTATATTCATGTGAAATTAGAACAATTTTCCTATCATTTCCTAAGGGATTCAGTGAAAGATGTATTACTTCCAAATTCCAGAGTCCAGTTTTTAATACTTTCAGTGGCAGAGCTGAAAAATTATCATAAATTATTACTATTTTTTTTTTTTATAGTAGAAAAAAACATATTTTGTTATCTGGCTTCTATTAAAATGTGAATGTGGGGATTATTTATTGCCCCAAAAAAACCCTTAAATCAAGATAGAGTGCCTTTTTCTAAAGAGAAGATACAGTTTAATTGCCACTCCACTGACAGTGGGAACTACTCTTTGAAATGCTATGTCATATGTTAATACTGGGGGTCAGACTAGATATTCACAGGTCTTTCTTGATCTCTACATTGATGAAGCCTGAGGAAAAAAAATAGACAAATTGTTGTCATGGTTTAAACCCAGCCAGCAGCCAAACACCACATAGCCATTCGTTCACCTTTCCCACCCAGGGGATGGGCAAAGTTTGAAGGGTAAAGGGAGACTCGTAGTTTGAGATAAAACCAGTAATAAAATAAAACAATAACAGTAATAGAAAACAGGTAATGCACAGTGCAATTGCTCATCACCCACCGACTAATACCCAGCCCATTCCCGGCTAGCATTCTTAAAATACCAAGATCCCAAACCCACAATTCTGGAAGCGAAAGAGAAGACCCCACTTCCTACACAGCCCTCCTCTATATACTGAGCATGACATTACATGATATGGAATATTCCATTGGCTAATTTGGGTCCAGTGTTCTAGAAGTTCTTCTTCCCAGCTTCTTGTGAAACTTTTGCTCAGAGGCAGGACATGGGGAGTTGAAGAGTCCTTGATCTCTTAGCAACAACTGAATTTTATTACCAGCATGCTTCTCATACCAAATCCCATATTGAAACAAAACACAGCACTATTCTAGCTACTAAGAAGAAAAATTAACTCTATCCCAGCCGAAACCAAGACAACTGTATTTGCTCAGAGTTTTTGCTATATGTAACATCTGCCCAAAGGATAAAAAATTTCAGAAAGCTACAACTCCTGATACCAAGAATGCAGGATGAAAAACAATTCACAGTTCTAACCATAGTGACTACTGTGTGTAAAAGAATAATTAAATATACCTTATCTACTGCTTTTTATTTTCAAAGCATATTGTAAACATTACATAACCAATTTTCACAGGAACCCAGTTAAGCAGATAAATACAACTAAATTAATTTAAACTGTTCTTTGTATTCAGGCTGCTTTGTGATGTTATCAGGATATGGAAGAGAGCAGAACTCCAGCAGTCAGCTTCCCTGAAGCCCTTTCACTCAAACAGGCACGTGCCCTGCCTGGGGATTGACTCTAATGTCCTGTGTTTCTCTTTCACTCTATCATCTCATTCTTTTCCATTTTTTTCTACCATTGATCTCTTTCTTGACATACTAGCTGGTAGTTTATGATGAGAGATGGGACTTGCATCTACTATAGTTAGTATTTCCAGTTGGCTTAAAAACTGAGGGCTTCCCTAACTTGTTCTTTTTTCTCCCTTTCTGGGGGAACTGTTTAGTCACAGTGACTTTACTCATTGAGTCCTATTACAATTAACATCCATGATGATTCTATTTATTATTGACTACACTGAGAGGGTGATTGGGCCATTAGCACTTAAGGATTTTTTTGGCACATTAACCAAAATGGACACAAAAGATGATATGAAACTGTTTCATTTCCACTAGGCTGGTCTCTATAAAAATGATGTTTTAATAAAAATTAGACTTTGCAGATAGTAAGTCAAAGGAACCTACAAAACCCTTTAGTATCTTTGAAAGATAATAGTACTTAACAATCTATAGCTTTCTTTTGTTTTGAATTGGAATGAATCTCTGAACTGTTCTTGAGAAGTAAAGCTAAAGTCAAAACTTGGTATAAACATTTTATTCTGGCAGAAGAATGTGGTTAGATCTGAACCCAGGCTTTTTGTCAGCCAAGACACTTATTGTTTTCTGTCGCTGTGTTTGGATCATGCTGAGAAAAAATGAACTGATGAGCAAACGCTGCTTAAATGGCTTGGCTAGCAAAGGGAACAGCTGCTGTTTCTGACTTATGATACATCCTTAGTCCACATGGCTATAAAATTTTTCTACATATTACTTTCTAGAATGGCATGCTTAAGGGTGTTTTACATTTATGTAAACCCAAGACAAGTTCGTTTAAGTGTTATGAATTATAAGCCAAAATGCCCAAGCATTTAAACATTTGCTTATGGGTCCCTGCAAGCTCCCTGCAATACTCTTTCATTCAAAAAATAAATAAACAAATAAATAAATTGTTCCCTCTTGTGAAACTATGTGAAAAACTGTACTCTGGATTACTGTTAAGAAAAGATCTAGTCTAATCAAGTTTTACATTTGGCTTATCATTGTGGAATTAGAGCACTCGCAGGATCCAAAATTACAAAAAGACTGTGGAAGAAAAAAAAAAAACCACAATAAATTGAGAACTACAGTGGCTCAGCAACATGATGTAAATAAGTAACAGAAAAAAAAAAAAAAAAAAAGGAGTTTGAAGGTCAGAAAAAACATCCCATTGTTGAGACATTAAAGTGAGGAATCATTTCCTAAAGAACAACAACTGTTCAAATACTTGAAAATGGAATGGAAGTACATGGAAAAATATCTTCCTCTAACATTAAAATCTGAAGGATATTTCAATGTTTTGAGAAGCTTGTATACTCTAAATAAATTTATTTCTTATCTACATGGTTATAATCACCTTGTTTCATTAAAGTTAAAGTGGTTTAAAAATCCAGTATGGTTGTTGCAGTTTTATTGTCTTGACCGAATTAATGATTTTTCCCCTATTTATATGAACATGTCATATCCTGGACCTCTCATTTTCAAATACTACAAATCACCTTTAGAACATTTATAACAAACATACTGATTGCAAATGCAGTGCAACACAAGAACAGGTTTCCAACAGAAGTTGGGGCATCTCCATCTCTGAAGTTTGTCAGGACTTAGATAAAAAAATCAAGGCTTGATCTAGTGTTGATGATAACTCTGCTTCAAGTACAAGGATGAACTAGAGAGGTCTTTTCTAGCCAACAGTTCCATGATTCCATGAACTTGCATGAGTTTAAATTTCTATGGTCCTCATACTCATAAAACTGGCTCTAAATCAATACCAGATTATATTGGCTGTTGCCCTCTAATTTGCTGGGAGGGTGGAGAAGGCACTCATGTTGTCTTTAGTATCCAACTTGAAATTCCTGAGATAAAGACTGAAGTTTATGAGGCTTTCTGCAAAGTGAATGGAGAATGAAATGGTCAGGCTTTGGTTCTTATTTGTCCTGTATGAATTAAACTCTTTCCATAGCTCTTTCTATAGGTGGCCAATGGAGACAGGGCTGCTAATTTAGGCACCTAGAATAGGTTTGATCTGATTGAACACAGATAAACATATCTGGCCTAGTCATTCTAAGATCTCTTTGTAGTCAATGGAGAAACAAAGATATTTTAAAGATGTTTTTTATCTTTTCATATTTCAACTATGAACACTGTGGGATGACTTGCTCAGACATAAACATCTACAGGAGAAGGACACAATGCTGACTCAGTCTAAACTGTCTGAAGTTAAAAGTTAGATGAGGTTGTATCACAATGACCTCGTCAAATGATTACATCAGGCAGTGTGAATAAACCCCATACTGATTACTGAAACTTAATTATAAAGCTACACACATAAGCCTAAAGATATACATTGATGTGAGGAGATAAAAATAGATGGTGTTGGGGCCTGAAGCTCTTCATTTATGACTAACATACATTTGCTGATCTAAGCTTACATCCGCATGATCAAGGACTACCACATTTTGCAGCCTTGGTTATTGCCATGTAGATACAAAGAAAGTGTAGCCAATGTAAATCAGTTTATTTTCATTGCACGTAGTGCATTATGGTCACACCATAATCTGGTAGAAGTTTACTACAGACTTAATCTCTAATAGATCTACTCCCTAGCACACACTAAGTAGAGAAACTGGCATATGGCATGAGACACAGATGGATCATCTTTGCATGATCGTATTCTATAGTAGTTTGAGCTATGGTTTACAGTAGTTTAAGCACACATTTGCATACAGATTTTTTGGGAAATGCTTAGACTTACCCTTTGAAAAAAGAAATAATACAAGAAAGTAAAACATCTATTCATCTATTTCATCATCTATTGAATGGTTCAACCCTACAGCCATAGGTATATTATCCTGTTATTCTATGCTTTTAAGAGAAGACATTTGCTTTAGTAACTAGAATAACATACAGAAGATGGTATCCTATTTTGTTTTTATGCATGATAAAAGCATTAATGCGGCATCTTAGAAAGTGGCATGAGGAGGTGGGAACTCTGGAATATAAAAGAGAAAGTGTTAAAGATGGAAGAGGTGGTAGGGAGTGGAAGGTTGATTCAAGAGAAAGGTGGTTATTCCACAGTTCTTATGATATCACTATGAAAAAGAAAGTACACAAGTTATATTGTGCTGCCTAGTGCCTAAACCAAGCAAATAGACTAGGAGAAGTAACTAGTTGCCATATTCATCTGCAAAGCGTCCAGTCAGCATAGTCCTGTAGCATAGACATGACAGTAGGAAAGTAGTCAGGAAAATATTATGGATTTGTGAAAGACTGATGTTCTAGATTTCAATAATAGTTTTGAAGTAGCTTTTTATAACTGCAATAAAAGATAGCCCCTGACGGAGTAAGATAGGAGCATCCTATTAGAATAGAAAATTTTGTCTTTCTCTTTTATCTTTCTCTTAAAGACTTTTTTATCCTCTGTGGATGGTGATAGCAATAGGGACCAAAGCACAGATAGCCTTAAGAAGGCTACATTCAGCAATAGGAAGGTAGAAAAGAACATTAATGTCAGAATCTAGGTAATAAGCAGTAGTTCATTTGTAGATAGGCAGACAGCTTTTAAAAAATTTAAACTACTTCTATCAGTGTGTGGTTGCTGTATATTGCCAATCTGTTCTACTCCAAGGGATGCTGAATGGATTTAAAAGCAAACAAAGTAAAGATATTAGAGACAAGTTCTCTTACTTATACTACTTTCCAAATCCCTTGCAAATCTACTGCTATTTAACTTAAGCAAGGTGGAATACAGGTATTTGTCTTTTTTCCATTTATACATGCATATGATTTGAAGCATTAACAGCATCATTTTCTCTCTCCTTCTGTTCAGTTCAAGAGAGCATCAAATACATCACGTTTCCAGGCCAGGCTCAGAATGTATAAAAACTAAGTGCTTCTAGTCAGTAACATCATTGGAGTAGAAACAGAAATCCAGTCCCTGCTTCACTTGGATACTTAATTTATTATATTTTAACCCCTATCTTTAACCCCCAATGACTTTTTGATCTCTAAAATCTAAAGTTATCCTCAACTGAATATTATCTGATTTAGAATAAGAAATAATCAGCTCTTCAGCTGCAGGCAATATGTGTTCTATTCAGCAAATCTGTTCTATGATTCACAGTTCTGTACAAAGGATCTGTTCTCTTACTTATGAATATTATCTCCTCTCCAAACTTTACATTTCTTATTCAGGCAAAAATTGTATTGATGTCAATGTTAACTTGAGTGAGCGTATGGGATTAGGATCACTAGTTAGAGTCATGAAAAAAATTAAGAGCTATTATATAAAATTATATTTAAATTATTGTTACTATTTTCCAAATTAAAATAATTCTTACACAGTTTATACATACATTCCTAGGGCTTCCATGGAATTAGAGGGCACAAGTGATGCCATCTGCTGTGAGCAGATCTTTATCCTTCTGCACTGGCAGAATATCTCAAGTCCCATAAGCAAAATCAGTATCCATGGACAAACACTTTTTTCAGAGAATAAACACAGAGAAATTCCTCCTGAAAATGGGTCAAATGTTCAGGAGGAGCCAGTCAGTCTGTAATTTTTTTGTTTGTTTGTTTGTTTTTTTGTTATGAAGATGGAGCAGGCTTCCTTAGGAAAGTTATCTATATAATGTGTTCCTTTTCCATGCAGAATCTTACAAACTTTGCTCTCCCTATATGCCATGCAGAAGAATTTTATCATCACTCTGGACATAGGTGCTAAAGTGAATGAACTGGGATGTACTGCCAAGTACATAAACTCTCTTGCCGCAAATGTTAGACAATAGGACTAGCTGTAAATCAGCTTGTGACAGAATAAACTTTTCCAGATATGGCTTCCAGAGTTGGATAAAATAATTTTCAATGACACAACACAGACAGAGAATCACACACCAAAGCAGCTACTCTTGTGTATTTCTGGAAAGGTTGTAAACTTTTTCTGACAGCTGAAAATAAAATAGGTTTTTCTGAATCCTACTCCCTGAATTTAGGAGCCAAGATTAATCCAGGAGCAAATAAGCAATGAGCCTTACCATTATTATGAAAAGACCATGAGTAACTTCATCCCTAATCTTACTGATGAGTTGCCTCTAGATATTGCCCCTCCCTCCTCAACTTGTTTTCTTAACATAATTTCTTATCTAACTAAATAAATGTCTGAGTTAGCTTTTTGTCCTCCCCCAAGTAATGAATTCCCGAGGGAAGAACATATTTTTTTAAAAAAGTATCATTGATGTCAGAGATAGTATTTGCATTTGCAGCCTTTTCTTCACCATTAATTTTCATGTGTATTTAGAATACAGCTTCTGTTTGAGAAAGACAAGATGTCAAGTAGACAGCTGAATATTAGGTTTAATTTCAGCACATCTGCACAATTGAATTGCATGAGATTGATAAGTAATGGTGTTTGCTTAGTACTAAATAATCAACTCAATTTAATATACTTTCTGTAGTTAAACCCACTATTACCACTAAATTTGCCATCATCATTGCATCTTACATATGATTCCCTCGGTGAATTCTAGTGGTGGTAATATGTCATCACATTAGAATCTGCATTTCTGACTATCCTATTATTCTGAATTAATGAGAAGCAGAGATTGCAAATTGTAAAATAATGTAATGCTATGAATTATTAATATATTTTTAAAAAATATTATGTAATGGAGTATATCATTATTTTATTTCTGATTGAAGACTAAATATCAGAATTCTTGGGCTCTGTAGACAGATTTACTGTATAAACATTGATAGTTGCTTTAGTTTAATGTCAGTGAGTCGTGGCTAACATTTATGGTACCTTAGTGTAATATTCACATTACAAATGGAAACCATATAGAATATGCCTGAATTTAATTGTGTATTGGTGATTTGAGTTGGTATTTTTCAAGGGGAACAAGAAAACAAGCTGTGTGATGTAGTCTCCCACATACAATCTGCATTTTTGTTTCCCTTACAACTTTTCAAAAATTCTGTCCTCAGATAACTTTTGACAAAACACAGGATACAGGTCATTGTACTTTCTAAGATATCTAGACCAGCTGAAAACCCCCTCAATCAAACAAAAAACCCAAAGAAGCAGAAAACAACCAGCACAGATGATTAATTATGGATTTGATATAATTAACCACAACGTGCTTTTGAATTATACGCAATTCATTTCCACATTTTGATGGAATATCAGGTGAAGCTTGATCATGAAATTATTTGAGTTTTGACTTAGGATTTGAATTTGTATTATATACCTTTTCATCTTTTCTAGGTTTACTGAAAGCACCAAGACATTTAATTTCTGGGCTAAAGTGTTTTGGAATGAATAGCTAAATAGATAAGAAACTGTCTGCAAAAGGAACAAATATGCATATATAAGTAAAAAACCAAAATCTCTTTACATAATAGGAATGTATTGTATTAGAACCTGATTTTCTGAAAGTCTCTGTAGAAATATGATTGGATGGGGTTGTGGCTAAGGCACTGGATTAAGACATCAGTATTCAGCTTCTGGCTGTGTAGCACATTTCCTGTGACCTTTGACATTTCACCTTGGCCTTTCAAATCTCATTCCTCTGTCTTTTTTTTTTTTTTTTGGTTTTATGCTATGAATCCATTTTACTTACAAATAGTGCATGGGACTGTTCATAAGATTTGCTAGCCAAAGACATGCCACTGATGCAATTAATCAAATGAAGGAGACAAAGGTATATGACCTCATTATTCACAAAAAGTGCTGTATATATACACACAAATGCAATTACTTTTTGTGAAAGTGATGGAGAAAATTAAAGTCTGCTGTTCAGAGCCAACAAATTTGCTTCCAGCAGTTTATTTATGGCACTTCTATTTCTTCAGTCAGAAAATAATCTGGGTATTTTCAATTTAGGAATCAATTTAATAACTGTAATGTTAAGAAATAGAAGCAAAATAAATTTAATATTAAAATTCCTTGGTCTGATCATTACATCTATTATCTTAAAAACGTTCCATCCTTTCCTCAGGAATTTCCCAAATCCTACTCAGTCTAAGAATGAGTTACATACTGAGTCAAGCTAGTACTCCAAAGATGTATTTTGGAGAGATAATATATTGTGAGAATTTACATGGTTTCACTACCATTATATGGGCTGCATTTTCAGAGGATCGTGGCCCTTAAGCTTTAAAAAATAACTTTATTGAAGGGCTAAAATAGCCATTAAAAAATAACTATATGGGTTGGAATGACCCATATATAGTTGCTTTGCTCAACATTTTAATGATTTCTGTTGACAGTCTTTCTTTAAATCTTTGATACTTCTCTTGACAGAACAGCCTGATGAAAACTTACAGTTTGAAAGAACAGAAAGTGTCCTTTCTTAGCTCATGAAATTCCACAATGGGAGCATGAACTTTCTTTGTGCCCATCAAAAAGCAGATTTATGCTACAACTTGTATAGTCTTTGCAGGCCAAAGAAGCACATTTTAATGTGAATCCAATAAATTATTCTTAGTCTAATTAAAACATAAATCTAGTCAAAATGCAAGTTATTAGTAGTAGTCCTGACATAATACTAGCAGCTTTAGTCTAAATTATCCAATTAATAATAATAATAAAAAAATTCCTAATACTGTTAACACTGTTATATGAAAATTTTTGTATAACACAACATCTTTTCTAGGAGTTTTTGCTTACATAACCAATGTTCTTCTGTTATACTGAGTTGTAAGCATCCCAACTCCTTCATCAGGATACACATCCTGGTGTGGGGATCCAGATGTTGGTAGTGGGGGGTTTCTTCCTGTTTTGACACATTGAGGACACCTTGTTCTCTCTTCATTGCTCTGTAATTTCATGCTACATCTACATTTACTACACATAGTGTGGTTTACATAATCTGAGTACCTTTTTGGTGCTCTCTTTGTTAACCTCTGAAACAAATGCTATCCAGCTCACAAGGCTGCACTCCTTCACTGATCATTAACTGACAACAGTTAACCTGCTCTTAGCTCTGAGGTTTTTTGTTACTGTCCTGTGCTCGGTTTTTCAAAGCTTCTGCTATCATCCTGTGCTTTCACTCCTCTACATCCCATCATTATTTTAGGGTAATAGATTCAACACAAAATACTTTTTATCAATACTTGTTACTTAACAGAAATGAATCAAAGTTTTTGTAACCCTAGATGTTGCACCAACTATAGAAAATTGTTCAAAGCTGAGCAAATCTAAAACAAAATAGCTAATACTCATCAGGCTACTGGACAATGGCTGTTACAGTAACTGTCAAGCTAAAATTAAGTGCCAGAAAAGTACAAAATAAGCCCGGACAAAACAAATCTGAAAACCTCAGGCATAAGGCTTTACAGACTTAGTAAAATCTGTGGCCTGTTAAAGCAAAAAAATGTGGTTGCAAGCCTACATAAGTAAAACCCTCTCTATGACAACAGCCTTCAAAGCTAACAGAAATAAACCAATTGCTCAAGAGCAATTCTGAAGGCTCGTGTTCCGTACCTCCGACCAACAGGGGGATGAGGGTGACAGCTGAGCAAAAATCAACTTGGGTGTAGCATTAATTCCTTCACTTGAAAAGATCATGTACAAAAATGGTTTATCAAAAGAAAGGTAGTCTGGATGCAAAGACAGCTCTGAAAAACTACAAAAAAATGTATCTATCCTATGAATTGCAGCTTTGACACCTCTTGCATATAGATTTTGATACATCTAACAAAATTACCATCTTCCTGGGAATCTCCCTCCTCTCTTGCTCCCTTGCTCTTGAAAAGCATGATTAAAAAAAAGAATTCATATCATACAAGTAAATTTATGTCTGCCATAGTTTACCTATCAAGTCTTCAATATTCAACATGGTTTTTGTGTAATTTTCTGTGTTTTTTCCTTTGAGGCCATCTGAAAATTCCTCCTTGATCAACTCCAACTGAGTTTGGAGTTTGTCAACTCTGTTTGAGTGACAGAAAATACTTGATATATGTATGGCAACCTCAGGTTCTTTGAAAATTGTTGAAGTTCATTTTTAGTTTTTATTTACATGAGTAGGTTAATATAGAACAATAAGAAGGAAATGAAGTACATTCTGAAAGAAGTAAATGGAAGTCCATGGAACAGCAAACCACCAACACTATTGTGTCATTAGCAGAAGTGGTACTTAGGTGCTTGTGAATATTTGCTCATTTTTTTACATATCAGAAGGATCTGAGCCCTTACTTAATATCCCATGGATGTCTGTGAGTCATATGAGACCTTGAAAATCTGGCTTCTACACACATTTCTTTAATTCCAAGGAATATTTTTAATGTAGCTCTTGCATAGCCTTGCATACAGTTTAAAATTATATGAGCTTATGAGGCTGATGAAGGACATTCTCAATTTCATTGACTGTAGCTGCAATTACACCTTTCAACCAATATTTTTGTGCATATGTTTTGTGATGATTTGGCAGAATCACCACCAAAGGATTTTTTCCCTTCCTCTCATATTCTAAGGCTGTGATGAATGAAAACAAAGTAAAAAGCTGAGACAAAGGAAATAACATTAATTACATTGAGACAGTCTGCTAGCACTCAGGGTGGATGAGGTTTTTTTATAATCAAGTTTCACCACTATCAACAGTCCAAATCAGCTTCTGTGCTTGTTCCACTGCATGGCCGAAAAACTAGGTAGGTCATTTGTCACAAAACATAAAAGAATTTAGTCTCCTGAAATGGAGAATCCATGCTTATAAGCCTATCAGTAATTCATACTATAATTCCATCTTTGCATAATCATCAGAGAGATTAGCTGCCAGCAGCCTGTTTATGTGCAAGAGCATAGCAATTGGTTAGTTTTCCTTGTAAACCTATAAATTTTTATGAGGTTTATATATTTTGATCAGCAAACATATTCTGAGGAGGAATAAATATTTTTTAATAAAAAATTTTTTAAACTAAACATATTTCATTTTTACTGATGCATGGATACTGGTTTGATATTTTCTTATGAGAGGTAGCCAAAAGCAAATTGAGCTCTCTTTTTGTGATTGGTAGACAAGGTAAAAAGCTTGAACTCGAGACTGTATTAATGCAGAGGACCACTGAATGAATTAGACCTCTTTAGTGCTTGAATCAACTCATCTGGAAAACTGGGTATTATCAAGACCTGACTGAAAACCAGATGTTGTAGCACAATAGATACAGTTTCCATAAATAAATCACAGCCAAAACCTATGTGAAATTGCAGGCAGTTATTGTAAAACAGTAGAGGAAAAATAGATTTGTGATATTCTTTGTTGGGAAATCAAGCAAAGGTTCAAAGAGGTATGTTGCGATGGTTCCAATACAACTTCGCCATGAGAGGTTAAGTAGCGTGACATTGCAAATTTCTTGAGGGAAAAAAATACTTGAAATCTGGGAGACCTAACATCATAGAAAATCATTTAATAAGGGATACATTTGGCAGAAATCAGTCAAAATGACAAGGTGAAATATCAGATAGAAATTTTATTGGAATTTCAAATAATTAATCCTTTATTATAGGTAATTCTCATATTTATAGTCTTAATGTTAATAAATCTTTGATAGACTTTACACATATTTCTTATAATAGATTTATTTCTCATCGTTTATGTTTTTCAGACAGTGATGTTGTTTCATCTGGTATAGGAAGAAACATAGTAACAACTGAAGGAACTAGGTCTTTCTCCCCGGAGAAGGCTCAGGGGATGCCTCATCGCAGTATTCCAGTACTCAAGAGGTGGATACAAATTGGTCAGAGACTCTCTTTTTACAGGGAGCCATATGGAGAACACAAGGAGCAATGGACACAAGTTTCACTGAGATGTGTTTCATCTTGATATAAGAAAGAAATTTTTCACAGTGATAACAATCATTCACTGCATAAAACTCCCCAGGGACGAGGTGGAGTCCCCGTTACTGGCAGTTTTCAAAATGTGATTGGACAGGGCTCTGGATAAGCTCTTCTAGGCTCTTTCCCATGAAAGGTTGGACTAGATGATCTCTTGAGGACCCTTACAACCTGGGCTGTTCTTTGATTTTACAATTCTAACTTAAAGAAAGTACTGAAATTGAAATTTTCATGCTAACATCTTCTCATTGAGCAATGATATAATTGCACTAATAATACCTTTCTGAAGAGATGTATGACCTGAATTCAAACTATTAGTTTACCTATGCAGTAATATTTTACAATTCATAGTTGACACCAGTTTGAAACCTCTCTGAAATAATTTTCAATCAGAATGAAAATTATCTAAAAAGTTATTTCCATAAATATCAGAGGTCATCTGAGTTAAAAGTGTCCTTGTATTTAGAAAAATTACTATGTGTCATTGGCTCTCTCTTTATCTCTCTTTATCAATGTTGTGTGTACTGAGTAGGGTATGATTCAGAACTGTAACTACCCAATTTAAATACAAAGAGTGATTAGATTTTTTTTGGTTGTGGTGACATGCAGCACTCACAGGTTATTAATATGGATGTCTTATTGAAAATAAGGATACAAATCTCGGTGGCTATAATGCTGTGAGTGCAGGTAAGCATCACGATTTATATACTACCAAAGGAAGATTTTCTTTAAATACCAATCACTTATACAGTTGAAACCCCTGGAGAACTCTCTCTCTTGTTTCTTTACAAGAGAAGTTTCTGTAGTGAGAAAGACCATTCTGAGTCTGGGATAGGGAGAGAAATAAAAACGCATTTTAAAATAATGAGAATTCACTATAGATGTTACCAACATAAAATAGAAAAGAAAGCCTCTGGTTCTCTTTCAGAAATTCAGAATTTATGTTAAACCAGTAGTAGTTAATATTTTTTTCCCTCCAAATTTACACATACATAGCACACTTTGATTCTGCAATAAAGCGTAGGAAGTGACACCCAACAGTCAAACACTGCTTTCTTAACAAGGTCTACATATTGTAAGCTGTCTTCTGTTACTCTCAAAATCCTGCTTATGGGCAAAGAAGAAATGTATCTTATACTTAAAACAAAAAAACTTCTTGTTTGTGGAACTGAAATCTTGAGTCCAGGAATAATTTTTAGCTCAAAAGTAATTAATATAGAAAAAGAATCAATAATTCTATGCAGAAAAGGTTTCAGTAATAGAGTTAATATAGTTATACACATACTCTTTAGTTTCTAGTCCTTTTCCTGGTGCTATACTTACTCTTCCCCTGCTCTTCAGGGTCCCAATGTTGATGGTTTTATTCTGCTCAACTCTGTGAGTTGTCAGCACGTGCAGTCCTTCACTGGGAGGAATGTAGTGTTCATCTTAATGGTTTCTTCTTCTTCACTGTAGGATCCAGTTGGGATATTTTTTGTATGTTTTCTAACACACTTTTACATCTTTTCTCTTTCTTCATTAGTCTACAGCACCATATAACATCCAGATGTACACGCTATATGGTGCCTTTTAGATATGTCAGCTACTGTTGTCCACTTTGGTACCCATAGATTTGTCCAGCACTACTATAACTGACTGTGGGTGAGTTGTGTATAGCTGTGGGGTCTTCAGTGCCAGTCTGTACCTGTGCCACATCCCTCTTCATCTGTATCTGCACTTCTCTGCTCTGCAGCCTGTGTCCCCACTTCTAAAGGCTTGTGTTATCGTACCAGACTCATATTTCTTGACACTGCATCACTATGGTGTAGTCATAAATATCTCATTCTATGTAGAGTAAGAGCTTATAACTGCTATCTATGTAAAACTATTTTCATACTATAGAAAGATAAACACAATTAAAGCAAATTATCCATCATCACCCACTAAAGTAGAAAAGTTGTTGTCACAACTAAACTAAGTAAAACATAGCTGTAGGCAGGTCAAGGTAACTTCAGACAGAATAAGCTTGACCAGCCTCAGTTCTGAGTCTGTGCAAACTCGGTATAAAACATATGGCCTGTTAATAGTCATGACAGTACAATATTACAGGGTTACATGGTTATTACCTGTTTAGTCTTGCAGTTTAGGATGTTTAGTAATTCAAAGGAGGAAGCCAAACATTCAAGCAGAGGTAGGATGCTGTGATTCCAAAATCTTAATATAGTTGCTTTAGTGTGTGTGGGTATATATATATATAATTTTTTCCCCCTACATACTACCTGTCAAGCACACTTTGAGGAATTTGAGATTGTGATTCAGGCCAAGGATAAGGTGATTGCATATTTGTTTATAATCTAGTTATTTTTAGACAGCATATATACTCAGAGTTAAGTCTGGTTTTCCACTATACACTAACAGAGATTAGATATTGAGATGTAGATAATTCAACTATTGGTTTGAATCTTGGTAGAAATTCTTTCTTATAAAAACCCTGACAAAGATACAATTGAATTTCTCTTGGCATTGCTGTGTTCTTTATATGGAATTTGGAAAATAGTCAGATAGATACCTTAAATTTATTTGGACTTTCTTGTCTAATCATGACATCAGAGTGAGACCTCTGAGATACAGTAGAACATATGTAGTGAGATTTTGAATGCTCAGCTATGTTTTCAGATGTATTTATAATAATTGCTTTTGACTAGAGATTAT
The DNA here is from genome assembly GCF_965140245.1 of Athene noctua. NCBI lineage: Eukaryota > Metazoa > Chordata > Aves > Strigiformes > Strigidae > Athene > Athene noctua. The sequence continues at coordinate 226,883,844 of NC_134037.1, read as the reverse complement.
AGGTCTCAGTGGGTTCTTCTGAAGCATTTCTAGGCAGTTATAGACATACTGCAAAAAGCACTTGAGACAGTGTTTCTGTGCAGCCCTAAAGGCACTTTTAAAAAGGCTCTTTTTTTTTAACAGATGGTGCAATTTGCATCCTGCTGCTTTTAAGGGTTGTCTTCCTTATCCTGAGGTATTCTAGTGTACTCTTGTGCAAATTCTATTTGTCCATTACAACTGTTTTTGGTTTTTTAATTTCAATTCTTCTCTGACTTATCTTTCACTTTTATTGTGTGGTAATTTTTTCGGGGGATTACTGGCCTAATCAGACTGATGCAGCCATGACGTACACGACCCTGTATAGTTGTAATAAGGCTCCTCCCTTCCTTTTATGGTTCTGAAATAGCACATTAAAAAATTGCTTCTCTGAAATTACAAATAGAATTGCTAATATAGTGTAATGATTAATTTGTTACACCATATTCCTAGAGGGTTTTTTTGCAAAGATCATGTGAAATCACCCATAATAAAGGCTAATTTTAAAATGTCATTTAATTTAGATATTTTTATTTTTAAAACACATGGCTTTTGTTCTCTGGAAAGTTGCCCACTGACACCCTGAAGAATATACCCCTTTATCTTAAAATTCCAAGACATTGAGGTAGAGACAGCAATTCTTGATATACTTCCTTTCATAGTTGTGGTGCTTTTCCAAAAAACAGAATGGCAGCCAGAGAGAATCATGGTGCCTTTTTTAGATCTTGTCCAATGTGTGGTTGTTCTCCACTGGATACAATTAAAGTCAAGTGGAGCCACCATTTATTAAATCTTCATGTCATCTCATGATCACATCTGTGGTGGCTTTCAGAGAAGGAGGGTTAGGGAACCCCATGAGATGAATGAATTCTGTTATATGGCTTTTTTTTTCTTCAAGAGTGATTACTGAACCACTACTGAAAATGAAGAAGTAAGGTCAGAGGTAGCAATGCGTAACTTTTGCCATGTTACCACAGCTGCTATACCTATACTTAAGGAAATTTACGTTTGTGTCATGTGTTGGAAGATGGTGACTTCTCACAATATCTCTATTTTCTTTGCCTTCTAGATCCCTTGTGGGAGTGTCAGCACTGCGCAGCTGTGGGAGATTCAATTTAAGAGCCAAATTGACATCAGCCGGTCAGCTCTGCTCTGCACAGACCCGGAGAAGGAGAAAGGTTTTAAGAAGAAACTGGCCTTGGAAGAGAGACAAGAAACTGCCAGGCAGTGCTAAGGTAGCAGGGAAAAACAATAGACAGCTGCAACATTGAGCTCTGGAAAAGTACGGAACTGTCTGATGGGAGAGAGGGCTGATGGCTGTCTAGTTGCTGATTTGCTTATTAAGAAGTAAAAGCTTGAATGAGAGCATAAGTATGTATTACTGTATAAGTATTATTATTGCAAGAAGAAAAACAGAGATTAAAGAAAATAAATGGCCCCTGCCCTGCAGAAAGAAGAACACTTTGACTCATTTCTTTTTGGCCTCTACGACTGGTGTCCCCGATGTGCAAATTATTTTGGCCACTGCAATCCCTGGCAGAAAAACTGCACAACTAAACATAAGTTGATCGGATGTGTATGACTTTTGGAATATTTGCCACAGGCCAAGCGTGTATACCTACTTAAACTTGTTTATATACACAGATATAGGCAGGTGTCTCTTGGCTCTTCCAACACCGAGCTGCCCAGTCATGAGTCAGCTCCAGCCCAGGAGCTATCATCTAACTTAATTTGTGAGATGCTGTGTCTCATCTAAAGCATTCCACTTTTACCAGTCTAGAAGATGTAGAAATAATTCCCAGTATTCTTGTAAAGTAACAAAAGCCTATTAATCCCGCTTTATAGATGGTGATCTGAAGAGCAGAAAAAAATGACTTGTTTGGAGGTCACATGGAAAATCTATGACGTATGATACATACCTCCTAATTTCCAGGCTGACACTATGGCCGTTAAATGACTATTCATCTTCTTTGCTTGAAGTGGTGGTTATACAGTTAGAAGCCTAGTATTAATGTCCTGTTTTTCTCTGCCGTCACCAGAACAGTACTGAAATGTGTTGGTGAATATGACTCCACATTTAGGAAAATAAAGGAGTTAAATACTTTTAATTTATATCTTTTAAGGTGAGTAAAAACTGTGAAAATATAGAAAATGGAGTGTCGTGGTTTGAACTCAGCTGGTAGCTAATCATCACATGGCCAGTCATTTACTTTCCCCCCTCCCCAGTGAAATAGGGAAGGGACAAAAAAGGAAACTTGTAGGTTGAATTAAAAAAAATTAATAGTAGTAACAAAACAACAGTAACAATATAAGTCCAAACAGGTAAAAATACAGCAGTGGCTTGGCAATCAGTACACAACCCACCCCCAGCAGCAATCCCAACTGCACCAAAAATCCTGCTGCACCAACCAGGAAACTGAAACTGAAACGGAGCGTGAAAGAGCACACGTCCGCCTATATACTGAGCATGATGCCACTCCAATGAAATCCTGGCCCAGCCCTCCAGCTATGGTCCCTCTCAGCCCAAGGAAAGTTAACTCTATCCTGGCCAAAACTAGAACATGGAGAAAATAACTCTATACTTGTACTGACCTGCTTAGAATCCTTTCTTAGTCTTGATGGTGAGAGATGTAAATAGAATTAGGGTCACAAGCACTTGTGATCATCAAAGACTATACAAGCAGATTATATAGATCAAATTTAGTTGGGATAATTATTAACATCCTGCTCAAATGCTTTTTCATTATGTAAGAAAATTTAGCCTATTTCATCCTATATTACAGTTGTGATACACAAAGTAGTTGCAGTTTTACCTCAGATGAGCCTGTATTTTAAGGAAGTATTTCAGCATGGGTAATATATAGTTATTTATTGACATCTTTCATGATGAAAGACAAAAATAAAATAGTGTTACTCATTTCACATATGTTATTGAACTGCTGTCAGTTGTTATTAAAATTTGGTATTTAATAACCTACGCTGCAAGCTGCAGTCATCCACAATGAAACACTCAAAACCCCCTCATTTTAGATTCAGTAATGGCTTTCTCATAAAGTAATTACTTTTGTATGCTCCTGGTCCATCAAGGTTATTTCTAAAATAGTGGAACTTTCTTTCAAAAGCATAGCTGTATGGTGAGCTGCAGAAAAAAATATACAGCTTTCTTATGAAAATTAGGCACTTAACTTCAGATGATAAAACAAGAAAGGGATAAGCAGCTGAAGTTATTTCATAGAATCATAGAATCACAGAATGGTTTGGTTTGGAAGGCACTTTAAGGATCTTCTAGTTCCACGCCCCCCCTGCCATGGGAAGGGACACCTTCCACCAGACCAGGTTACTCAAAGCCCTGTCCAACCTGGCCTTGAACACTGCCAGGGAGGGGGCAGACACAGCTTCTCTGGGCAACCTGTGCCAGTGTCCCACAACTCTCACAGTAAAGAATTTATTCCTAATATCTATATATGAATCTATCCTCTTTCAGTTTAAAGCCATTATCCCTTGTTATGGTAAGGGGCTGGCAGCCAAACACCATGCAGCCGGTAGCTCACCCTTCCTCCAGCTGGTAAATGGGGGAGGACACTGAAGAAACACAAGTAAAAACTGTTTTATAATAAAACAATAATAATAATGGAAAGTACAAATGGGTAATACACGATGCAATTACTCAACACCCACCGACTGATATCCAGCCTCTCCCAGCAAGCAATCCTGACAGAACAAAGATCCTGCCATTGCAGATCGGAAGTGAGAGAGGACCCACCTTCTTTATATACTGAGCATGATGTCACATGATATGGAATATTCCAGTGGCAAATCTGGGCCCAGCACTCCAGCTGTGCTCCCTACCTGCTCAAGAAAATTAACTCTATCCCAGTTGAAACCAGGACACCCTTCATCGTATCACTACACTCCCTAATAAAGAGTCCCTCCCCATCTTTCCTGCAGTCTCTCTTTAAGTACTGGAACGCTGCTATGAGGTCTCCCTGGAGCCTTCTCTTCTCCAGGCTGAACAACCCCAACTCTCTCAGACTGGCCTCATAGGGGAAATGCTCCAGCCCCCTCATCATCTTCATGGCCCTTTTCTGGACCTGATCAAGAAGGCCTATGTCCATTATATTGAGGGCCCCAGAGCTAGGCACAGCTGGGTTCCCACAAGAGCAGAGGAGAATGGGAGAATCACCTTCCTCAACCTGCTGGCCACAATTTTCTTGATGCAGCCCAGAATATGGCTGGCTTTCTGGGCTGTGAATGCACATTGCTGGCTCATAATCAGTTTTCCATCCACCAATGCCCCCTAGTCCTCATCTGCAGGGCTGCTTTTACTCCACCCATCCCCCAACCTGTATTTGTACGTGGGATTGCTCTTGGCCTTGTTGAACTTCATGAGTTTTGCATGGTCTCACGGCTCAAACCTGTCCAGGTACCTCTGGATAGCATTGCTTCCTTCTAGTGTGTCAACCACACCACACAGCTTGGTGTCATTGGCAAACTTGCTGATAGTGCACTCAGTCCCACTGTCCATATCTCCAACAAAGATGTCAAACAGTGCTGGTCCCAACATAGACCTTGAGGGATGCCACTGGTCACTGCTCTCCACTTGGACATTGAGCCATTGACTGCAAATATTTCAGTGAGACCATCCAACCAATTTCTTATCCACTGAGTGGTCCATCCACCAGATCCACGTCTGTCCAATTCAGAGACAAGGATGTTGTGTAGGACAGTGTCAAATGGTTTGCACAAATCTAGGTAGATTATGTCAATTGCTCTTCCCTTATCCACCAATGGTGTAGCCGTGTCATAGAATGCCACCGAATTTGTCAGGCATGATTTGTCCTTAGTGAAGCCATGTTGGCTGTCACCAGTCACCTCCTTATTTTCCATGTGCCCTAGCATAGTTTCCAGGAGGATTCACTCCATGATCTTGCTGGGCACAGAGGTGAGACTGACTGGCCTGTAGTTCCCTGGGTCTTCCTTTATTCCATTTTCAAAAATTGGATCTATGTTTCCCCTTTTCCAGAACTTCACCAGACTGCCATGACTTCTCAAATATGATGGACAGTTGCTTAGCCCTTTCATCCACTAGTTCCCTCAGGACCCACAGATGGATCTCACTGGTCCCATGGATTTATGCACCTTCAGGTTCCTTAGATGGTCTTGAACCCAATCTTCTCCTACAGTGAGTGGTTCTTCTTTCTCACAGTCCTTATCTTTACCTTCTGCATCTTGGGCGTTGTGGCTGGAGCACTTGCCGTTGAAGACTGAGGCATTGAGTACCTCAGCCTTCTTCATGTCCCAGGTAACCAGGTCTCTCCTTTCTTTCTGGAAAGGGTCCACATTTTCCCTAGTCTTCCTTTTATCACTGATGTACTTTTAGAAACTTTATCGTTGTCCTTGATGTCCCTGGCCAGATTTAATTCTATCAGGGTTTTAGCTTCCCTAACTTGATCCCTGGCTGCTCGGACAGTTTCTCTGTACTCCTCTCAGGCTACCTGTCCTTGCTTCCACCCTCTGTAGGTTTCTTTTTTGTGTTTGAGATTGTTCAGGAGCCTCTTGTTCATATATGCAGGTCTACTGGTGGTTTTGCCTGACTTCATCGTTGTCAGGATGCATTGCTCCTGACCTTGGAGGAGGTGATCCTTGAATATTAACCATTTCTTCTCATCAGAGTACAAATATTGATAGAAGGAATAAGTGGCAAACCAAATTAAATGCAACTGAATGTAGCTAATGTGTCTCAATAACTCACAGAAGGATAAGTCAAGGGCACAATGTACTCATTATTAATACTTAAGATCCAAGACTTGTAAGTAGTTTCACTAGTTCATCATCAAAGAAATTTTTGTAATATCAAAAAGCAGGTCAGGAAGACAGAAGCAACTTAAAAAGAAAATATTGAAATGTTCCAAACAGGTATCGGTTCAAACACCATAGATTATTTTAATGAAAAACACTTAAAAATTAAATATAACTTTAATGAATAAAACTACTCATTTAATTATTGCACTTTAATGGTTTGCAAAATGCAATGTTGCTCTACTTGAGAAATGTTTCTTTTTAAGCATGTTCTATTAAACACAACACACACCTGGGAAGCACTTGGAACAAAAATAAACTGACCTCAAAGACACTAAAAGGTATTGGTTTACAGTTTAATATAGAACTTTTAACAAAATAAAATAACCCCCCTTGTTACATAACAATATTCCTTTCATACCAGCATACTAATAATTACTGTTACTTCTGAAGAAAAAGCATAGTAGTTTC